>NC_081552.1:73687569-73877312 GCF_963082655.1 Stomoxys calcitrans | reverse complement strand
TTAAAATGGCATTCTTCTAAACATACCGAAGTATGGACAATAATTGCTTCGATTTATTAATAATAACAAGTAAAATCGTGCTAAGTTCGGCCAGGTCGAATCTTGGGAACGCACCACCATGGATTCTGCGAAAAATGTCACGGGCTTGACGTCTGAAACGTCGTCCTTGGGGCTTTTGCCTGTCAATTCAACAATTCCCACGCATTTTTCCGCATCCTCCAGCACGCTTCTCGATCTGTACTTTGTAAGTGACACTTCTAAAGTCCTCCCATACGACCAACTGTCAGCCTCATGTTTTTCGAACCATGACTTGATCTATCAAATGTTATGAATTTGAGCTCACCAGGACTAGGGAATCTTATTCATATAGAGATTTTGCCAGTCTCTACCAGGATTTTTTGCTTTCGAGTGCTGTGCTTATCGACTGGTATCTGATATTTCGTATGGAAACTATCGATCATCAAACTGACTTTCTACAGAGGAATATCCGTGACCTACAGGAACTTACGGTTCCACTCAAGACTAGAGAAGTGACCTCCAGATCGAAACCGTGGTTCCCCCGGGATATTCGTTCGGCTATTCACGAGAGGTATATGTCGCATCGCAGGTGGATACGTTTCAGGACGCAAGAGACCACGTCACGACAACTATTACAGACGTTTTACTTCTGCAATAGGCTCCAAGAGAACTTTGAAGGTTATTCGAGACATAGGAATTGGAAAGATACTAATAGATATTCAACAAACTTGGACGTCAATGGGCTTAATGATACCTTTGTTAATGTCCCACAGATCCCAGTTGATCCCAATAAATTAAAGCTCTAGGAATCGAACAAGGATGATAGAGACCAGTTTATATGGGAGCTGTATCAGGTTATACACTAATTTGGACAGTATTTGGCACTGTTGTTGGAAGTCATAACAGAACACCGCCTGCAAAATTTCGGCCAAATCGGACAAAAAATGCGGCTTTTAAGGGCTCAAGAAGTCAAATGGAGAGAGAGGTTTTTATGGAAGCTATATCAGATTATAGACCGATTTGGATCGTACTTGAAACAGTTATTGAAAGCCATAGCAGAACACAACATGCCAAATTTAAGCCAGATCGGACAAAAATTGAGCCTCACAGGGCTCAAGCAGTGAAATCGGGGAGCTACATCAGATTATTATTATATGGGAGCTACATCAGATTAGGTGCAAAATTTCAGGCAAAAAATTGCGGATTCCAGGGACTCAAGAAGTTAAATCAGTAAATCGGTTTATATGGGAGCTATATCCAAATGTGATCCGATATGGTCCGTTTGCAATCCTCTACGACCTACGTCAACATTAGGTATCTCTACAAAAGTTCAATCGGCTAACTTTACACGTTCGATCGCTATCGTGATTTCGACAGACGGACGAACGGAAAGACATGGCTAGATCGATTCAGATGATCAAGAATATGTATGAATATATTTTAAGGGGTCCTCGATCAATATTTCGAGGTGTTACCAACGGAATGTCTAGTTTATTATAACCCCATCCTATAGGGCATATCGGATGAATGATATACATCGAAGCTATATATAAATCGAATCCGATTATGGTGAACTTTCGCACACACATTGGGACGTCACAAAAAGCACTACGTGCCAAATTTTGTAAAGATCGGACCAAAATTGTGCCTTCTACAGCCTTAATAGGTCAAATCGGACGTAAGTTATATATGAGAGCTATATTCAAATCTGAACTGATTTTGATGAAGTATTGCACACATATTGGGACGTCACACGAAACATTTCATGCCAAATTTGATATAGATCGCACCAAAATTGCGGCTCCTACAGCTTCAAAAGCACATATCGGATGAAAGATATATATGGGAGCTATATCTAAATCTGGACCGATTTCAATAAAATTTTGCAAGCATTTTGGACCGTAAAAAAAACACTTCGTGCCAAATTTTGTAAGGATCGGACCAAAATTGTGGCTTCTACAGCTTTAAAAGGGCACATCGGATGAATGATATATATTGGAGCTATATCTAAATCTGAACCGATTTTCAATAGCGTTCGTTCTTGGACCAAAAAATACACTTTTGCAAAATTTTGTGAAAATTGGACATCAAATGCGATCTGTACCTTGATTACAAGAATACATGGACATACAGACAGGTCGGACAGGCAGACAGACGGACATATTTAGCTTAATCGAATCAGGAAATGATTCTAAGCCGATCCGTATACTTATCGATGGGTCTAGCTCTTCTCATTCTTAGCGTTGTAAACAAATGCACAAATCTATAATACCCTGTGCCACCACTATAAAAAGCTTTTTAAAGTCGAGAGGCGCGGATTAGGATTTTATTTTAGATACATAGCTTCTTCAGAGAAATTTCTAAGAATTTAATTTAGATTACATTTTTGCTATACGATTTTAAAAACTTATTTCATCATTCTGTTTGTAACTCCTCGAAACATTCGCCCCACAAAGTATACATATTCTTGATCGTCATGACATGACAAGTCGATCTAGCGTACGTCTGTCTGTCGAAAGCACGCTAACTTTCTTATTAGTGTAGGTCGGTTGTGATTGTTAATGGGATATATGGGTCCATGTTTTGATATAGCTGTCATATAAACCGACCTTCAACATACGTGTCAATTATGGTCAGAGTCGGTTTATAGCCTGATACACCTCCCACATAAACCGATCTCCCTATTTTACTTCTTGAGCCCCTAAAAAGCGCGATTCTCATCCGAATTGGCTGAAATTGTACACAATGACTTCTACTATGGTCTAGCATAGCCATTCTTTTCGTTTATTCTTTGTTTGCCTAAAAAGAGAAACCGGGAAAGAACTCGTCAAATGCGCTCCATGGTGCAAGGTATTGTATATAAGGTTCGGCCCGGCCGAACTAATCACGCTTTTACTTTTTTTCATTCGTACAAATCAAACCACCTTACTGCATATGTTGGGCGAATAGAAGATGTTCTTGAACTTTGTACAATTATGTCCATAAAATTTTACGCAAACAAATATAGGGTGATTTTTTTGAGGTTAGGATTTTCATGCATTAGTATTTGACAGATCACGTGGGATTTCAGACATGGTGTCAAAGAGAAAGATGCTCAGTATGCTTTGACATTTCATCATGAATAGACTTACTAACGAGCAACGCTTGCAAATCATTGAATTTTATTACCAAAATCAGTGTTCGGTTCGAAATGTGTTCATTCACCGTTCAGCGATGAGGCTCATTTCTGGTTGAATGGCTACGTAAATAAGCAAAATTGCCGCATTTGGAGTGAAGAGCAACCAGAAGCCGTTCAAGAACTGCCCATGCATCCCGAAAAATGCACTGTTTGGTGTGGTTTGTACGCTGGTGGAATCATTGGACCGTATTTTTTCAAAGATGCTGTTGGACGCAACGTTACGGTGAATGAACACATTTCGAACCGAACACTGATTTTGGTAATAAAATTCAATGATTTGCAAGCGTTGCTCGTTAGTAAGTCTATTCATGATGAAATGTCAAAGCATACTGAGCATCTTTCTCTTTGACACCATGTCTGAAATCCCACGTGATCTGTCAAATACTAATGCATGAAAATCCTAACCTCAAAAAAATCATCCTTTAGAAAGAAGAAGCAACTGTAAATGTGAAATATTTGATATAACACTAAATTTTCACCAATTATTACGTCGAGCCATTTACGTTCTGCTCAAGTAATGCTTCTCCTTCGGTGAAGCAATTAAAGGGGGTCTCATTTGTATAACAACCACAAATCATCCGCCATTTCGCCATCAAGATGTCATTTCAAAATTGCAATTGTTCTCGAAACAACCAAAGAAACTTGCCCTCGTTTGTGTAGATCCTTTTTGGTCTTTTTAGTAGCTATGCCTAAGAATAAACCTTATTGTCGTATATGGTATACGCCACGGATCTCGAAAAGCATAACATAAGTCACTGTGTCAAATTTTAGTTAAAGCGGATTATAAATGCGCCATTTATGGGGCCAAGACATTAAATTGAGATATCGGTCTATATGGCAGCTATATCCAAATCTAGACCGATTTGGGCCAAGTTGCAGAAAAATTTCAAAGAACTTTACACAACTCACTGTCCCAAATTTCGGCGACATCACACAATAAATGCGCTTTTTATGGCCCCAAAACCTAAAACCGAGAGATCGGTCTATATGGCAGCTATATCCAAATCTGAACCGATATGGGCCAAATTGACGAAGAATACTGAAGAGCCTAAAACAACTAACTATTTAAAATTTTGGCAAAATCGGACAATAAATGCGCCTTTAATAGGCGCAATACCTTAAATCGAGTGATCGGTTTATATGGCAGCTATATCCAAATCAGGACCGATCTGAGCTAAATTGACGAAGGATGTCGAAGAGCCTAACACAACTCACTGTTCCAAATTTCAGCAAAATCGGATAATAAATGTGGCTTTTATGGACCCAAGACCTTAAATCGGAGGATCGGTCTATATGACAGCTATATCCAAATCTGAACCGATATGGGCCAAATTGACGAAGAATATTGAAGAGCCTAAAACAACTAACTATTTAAAATTTTGGCAAAATCGGACAATAAATGCGCCTTTAATAGGCACAATACCTTAAATCGAGTGATCGGTTTATATGGCAGCTATATCCAAATCTGCACCGATCTGAGCTAAATTGACGAAGGATGTCGAAGAGCCTAACACAACTAACTGTCCCAAATTTCAGCAAAATCGGATAATAAATGTGGCTTTTATGGGCCTAAGCCCCTAAATCGGCCGATCGCTCTTTATGGGGGCTATATCAAGATATAGTCCGATGTAGCCCATCTTCAAACTTAATCTGCTTATGGACAAAAAAGGATCTGTGCAAGGTTTCAGCTCAATATCTCAGTTTTTAAAGACTATAGCGTGATTCCAACAGACAGACGGACGGACATGTCTAGATCTTCTTAGATTTTTATGCTGGTCAAGAATATGTATACTTTATAGGGTCGAAAGTGGTTATTTCGATGTGTTGCAAACGGAATGACAAAATGAATACACTCGCATCCTTCGGTGGTGGGTATAAAAATATGAAAATTAGTAGTAATTAGTAATTTTTTACGGATTGATCCAGAGCTCTGAAACTTAACATGTAAATTCTTCTAAGAAATGTACGCTGGCTGACTAAGTAAGTTTTAACAAGTAAAACAGTGCTAAGTTCGACCAGGCCGAATCTTATATACCCTCCACCATGGAGCGCATTTGTCGAGTTCTTTTCCCGACATCTCTTCTTAGGCAAAAAATGATATTAGAAAAGATTTGCTCTGCTATAAGAGCGATATCAAGATATGATCCGGTTTAGACCACAATCAAATTATATGTTGGAGACCTGTGTAAAATGTCAGCCAATTCAAATAAGAATTGCGCCCTTTGGGGGCTCAAGAAGTAAAATAGAGAGATCGATTTATATGGGAGCTGTATCGGGCTATAGACCAATTCAGACCATAACAAATACGTTTGTTGATAGTTATGAGAGGATCCGTTGTACAAAATTTCAGGCAAATCGGATAATAATTGCGACCTCCAGAGGCTCAAGAGGTCAAGATCCCAGATCGGTTTATATGACAGCTATATCAGGTTATTAATTGAATCATACTTAGCACAGTTGTTGGATATTATAACAAACCACGTCGTGCAAAATTTCATTCCAATCGGATAAGAATTGCGCTCTCTAGAGGCTCAAGAAGTCAAGACCCAAGATCAGTTTATATGGCAGCTATATCAAGAATATATATACTTTATGGGGTCTCAGACGAGTATTTCGAGTAGTGACAAACAGAATGACGAAATTAGTATACTCCCCATCCTATGGTGGAGGGTATAACAAATCATACATTTTGGTACCAAAAAGTACAAAATAGCTTATTTACATTTACAGTGAACGGGAAGGGTAAAATTTAAAAAATTGCTCAAAACTATCTGAGCAATATACGCGAAGTTGTTCCAAATATGAATTCGTACCAGGAGTGGAATAAAAAGTACTTAATGCTACAATTGGTACTATTAAGTACTTCAAGTATTTTGAAATTTAAAAATTTTTTATTCCAAAGCCTCTAAACAAAAAAATTATTTTCTTAATATTTTATGACCATTTAGCGAAGAAAGCTTGCTTTAATGATTTTGGCATAAAATAAAAGAAGTAGGATTATTGCCAAAAAAAAAAAAAAAAAAACAAGTAAAAGCGTGCTAAGTTCGGCCGGGCCGAATCTTATATACCCTCCACCATCGATCGCATTTGTCGAGTTCTTTTCCCGGCATCTCTTCTTAGGCAAAAAAGGATATAAGAAAAAGTTGCTCTGCTATTAAAACGATATCAAGATATGGTCCGGTTCGGACCACAATTAAATTATATGTTGGAGACCTGTGTAAAATTTCAGCCAATTCGTATAAGAATTGCGCCCATTGGGGCTCACGAAGTAAAATAGAGAGAACGATTTATATGGGATCTGTATCGGGCTATAGACCGATTCAGACCATAATAAACAAGTTTGTTGATGGTCATGAGAGAATCCGTCGTACAAAATTTCGGGCAATTCGGATAATAAATGCGACTTCTAGAGGCTCAAGAAGTCAAGATCTTAGATCGGTTTATATGACAGTTATATCAGGTTATGAACCGATTTGAACCTTATTTGACACAGTTGTTGAAAGTAAAAATAAAATACGTCATGCAAAATTTCAGCCAAATCGGATAATAATTGCGCCCTCTAGAAGCTCAAGAAGTCAAATCCCCAGATCTGTTTATATCACAGCTATATCAGGTTAAGGACCGATTTCAACCATACTTGGCATAGTTGTTGGGTATCATAACAAAAGACGTCGTGCGGAATTCCATTCCATTCGGATAAGAATTGCGCCCCCTAGAGGCTCAAGAAGTCAAGACCCAAGATCGGTTTATATTGCAGCTATATCAGGTTATGGACCGATTGAACTTGGCACAGTTGTTGGATATAATAACAAAACACGTCGTGCAAAATTTCATTCCAATCGGATAAGAATTGCGCACTCTAGAGGCTCAAGAAGTCAAGACCCAAGATCGGTTTATATGGCAGCTATATCAAAACATGGACCGATATGGCCCATTTACAATACCAACCGACCTACACTAATAAGAAGTATTTGTGCAAAATTTCAAGCAGCTAGCTTTACTCCTTCAGAAGTTAGCGTGCTTTCGACAGACGGACGGACGGACGGACATGGCTAGATCGACATAAAATGTCACGACGATCAAGAATATATATACTTTATGGGGTCTCAGACTAATATTTCGAGTAGTTACAAACAGAATGACGAAATTAGTATACCCCCCATCTTATGGTGGAGGGTATAAAAATTATATAAACCACCAAATGCAACAATACATTAAAACGGATTCCATAAATCTCACTCCTATGAATTTTGAGAAATTTTTTCGTTTGATTTTTGGTATACAAAAAATTACCAACTTTCCCCCAAAATATGACGGGAAAAATTGTTGTAACTGGTTTCAGTCGTCTACTTTACGGCAATCCAAATTGTCATTACGATACCTCTCTCCTAACTCGAGCTAGAATTTTTCTAAGGTAGCTCAATTCTTGGGTATTTTTCGTCGTTAATGCAAACCTGGACACACGGAGCAGCATTAAGGGCCGTTGCCTTTGTCTAGAGTTCGAAGCCATTAATACAAGATCCAAAAGATATTTGCACTGTGTTGGCAATCAGTGTAAAATTCAGCTCCGATCCAAATTCATGACCAAATGTCACCGCCAATGTGTTAGTTCCTGCAGCAAAGCTACAACAATTTTCAAAAAAAATAAAAAAAATTGAGGTATCATTACCAATTTCACAGTAACAAGAATTTTGGCAATTTTTGATTTTAAAACAATATGTGGCGGGGAGTTGCCCTCCCCTCCCCCAAAAAAAAAAAAAAAATAAAATCCTGGCTACGACCCTGGCTCACATATATATGTTCGTCCGATTTGGAGTAGTATTGCAATAATTTGGTAATTTATTAACCGATTCACACGAAAATTGGAAAAAAGTATTCCCTTATGACTCCCGGTATTGCTATTGAATTTAATGGAAATAATTTAATGTAATTTGTTAACAGATCTTCACAAAATATAGCACGAAGATTTCCTTTATAACTATTCCAATGACTGATGAATTTCATAGAAATTTGTTCAGTTTTAGATATAGCTCCCATATATATGCATTTCCCGATTTTCACTTTTAAGGCCTTTGCTAACCCATTGTCAATCGATCTCCTCAAAAAATCAAATTTAAGCAAATTTTAAATTCGACGACTTGGCCTGCTTATCCAATGTGGCGTAGGATATCAAAAGGTCGGCTTAGCCCGACTTTAGCCCGTCGTTATTTGTTTCTGTTTAAATTCGTACAATAAGGTACTAAAGTGCACTTTGACATTTGACATCTTGACTATGGTCCGATCTGGTCCATATTTGGATTGGATGTTTAAAATTTCAGCAAAATCGGAGAATAACTGCGCCTTTTATGGTCTTTAGGCCCTAAAGCGGAATATTGGTCTCTATGGCACCTATATCGAAATGTAGCCCTGTCTGGACATTTTCGGAACAAATTCAAGGAGTCTTAATGCAATTGCTTGTTCCAAATTTCAGCGAAGTCGGGTAATAAATGAGCCTGTTATAGGTCTAAGACCTAAAATCGGCAGATCTGTCTATATGGCAGTTGTATCCAAATATATTCCAGTATAGAAAATTTTTGGTTCTGATATCGACGGGCCTAATAAAACTCACTGTTCTGAATTTCTGCGAAATCCGGTAATAAATCCGCCTTTTATAGGCTAAAGACATTAAATCAGTACATCGGTCTATATGGAAGCTATACGTAAATATGGTCCGATAAACGCCATATTCGGGTCGGATGTCGAGGCGCCTTGTGCAAATCACTGTTTCAAATATCAGCGAAATCGGAGAATAAGGCCACTTTTTGGTCTCTAAACCCTAAAGCTGAAGATCGGTCTCTATGGCAGCTATATCTAAATATAGCTCAATTCGAGACAGATGTTGGGAGTCTTGATACAACTCACTGTTCCAAATTTCAGCGGAGGCTGATAACAAATGCGCCCGTTAAGGGACTAAGACCCAAAATCGGCAGATCGGTCTATACGGCAGCTATATCCAAATAAGTTCCGATCTTTTTATAACCATATTTAACTCATTATAGGAAACTCATGATTTTTTAACCTTAGGTATTCGTACGAGCAATACGATTTTGATTACCGGTATTCCAATGGGTAATGATATGTGCTTACCTAGTTTTAGTTGGGTAGCAATTTCTTGGGCAAATTTGAAAATAATTTTTGCCCTTTTTGTTTCATTTAAACATATCCATAATGGCAACTCTATACCAGCTTTTCTTTGCTAACTAGACAAAAATGTTGTTAGAATTTTGCTGAATCAGTAGTGTTTACATATCAACATGTGCAACAGGTCGTCAGCGGGTGTTAGTATAACTTTTAAAATTGTTCAACTTGTAAGTGAATCGCCTTATGATGTGATGATGGCGGTGCAACACGACATGTTCTAATTCAGATCTTATCCCTAGATGGCATGTGTAACAGCATTGATCTATAAGAAGGTCACCGATAATCAAGCAAACATGACCTTTAGGAGAAACCAAAAAATCTCCAATGAATGGACTCTGCTGCAGAATGTTAACTGGTCACAAGAGGGCAATGATTTCAGTGTTTTCACCTATGCCGGCTACACATTCATCATAGCCGTATGTTTGATGGAGAGGTCAGTTTTGTTTTTTTTTTTTAATTAAAAGGTGTGGCCATTACGATACTAAATTCATATTTTCCAAAATTATAGAATGATAAACTTTAGGAAACTGCCCACTACCACAGATACGTTGTTTTTGCGTTTTGGTGTAATTATTTTTTGCCTTCAAGGTAAGTTCGAGGGCCAACAATGGATCAGAATTCTCAACTGGCTACACCGTGAGAAATGTTTGTGGCCTACAACTTTTTCAATGTGTGGGTATGTAAATATTTCCAGTTTTTCGTTTATAGCGATTTTGGTTTTCTATACTTTTGAATATGTTCATGAGAATTTACGGCTCAATGCCTTGGTATTGGGAGGTCTTACATTTGTGGTGGCTTTGCTGTTCTTTCTCGAGGATTGCTGTACTGCCAAGGATTATGAGAGAGATAATAAATTCATACAAACCGAAGCTATAGTAGGTAATTTTTACTTTTTTAATGTGCATATTAAGTTAAATCAAAACTTTTTTCTTTTAGAAGCCAATTTCATCCATACCCATTAAAATATCCGAAGACGATGATGTACTGCACACTTATGTTTAAAGCTAGAGGGCAATAAAATAAGATTTTTTAAAAATAAAATGAAATGCTAGATGCATTTAAAAACAAAACATTTTGCATTGTACCTTGGTATTGTTATTTCTTACGGAAATTCTATTAGAACTGCTGCGGACAACACTGCAAAAAAATGATTGCTGTCCGATTTAAGCTTTTATGTCAATGAAAAAAGATCTCAAATTCATAACCAACTCCGACGAGATACAGTGTAATTGGGGAAAAAAGTTAGAGGAAATAAGTCCTCCATTTTAGAACGGGTAAAGGTATCTTCGCTAAATGGTTTAGAGATGTTAACCATATTATGTGCATAGTTGTAGGGCTCTACAAGATGCGGAGCTCATTGGTGGGCCTTTAACATGACCGAAGGCCTAACAGAAGTCGCCAAAGGATATAATCACCAATGAAAATTTGGCTTCGTTGTTCTCGTCAGGATTCGAAGCGTTTAGCGTCATAGACAGTTATAAAAACCTCTGCCGTTAAATAGTCCATCGCTAGAAGATCGCATTTAAGCTCTAAGGATGTTGGTTTCTTTTGCACTAACTTTCTCCAACCTTAGAGCTTGTTCTCAAAATAAACATTTTTAAAAACACATTTTTTTGTTGGTTTACGTACTTTTTATATTGGCGAATTAAAACAAAAATTTAAAACTATTACATTAACATGTAATCGTTATCGAAAGCATGGTAGAGAACAGATTTGTGCCAATTTTAATAGGTCTCGTCTTAAAGTCAAAGTCAAAAATACCATCCACCATTGATCGCATTTGTTACGTTCTTTTTATAGGCAGAAACTAAAAAGGATCCCGCAACAAACTCCATGGATTTTTATATCCACCACCATAGGAATAGAGTTATTTCATTTACACTCATAGAAAAACGTTTGCTGAAAATAGGAAACACTGTCTGCTTCATATTAGTAGTTAGTTTTGCTGCTATTATAGCAGTAGTTCTGCTATTACATCAGTAGTACTGCAATTTCAGAGTAGCAGGCTTACTGCTGAAAAGTCTGTTGTTTGCTGAAAATGACTGCTGCTAATTATGAAGGGGATGTTAGGAGAAACAAGTAAGAATGTGCTAGGTGCGGTCGGGCCGAATCTTATCCACCAGCCTCCACCATCGATAGCATTTGTCGAGTTCTTTGCGCGGTATCTCTTTTTAGGCAAACAAAGGATAAAAAAAAAGAATTGCTATGCTATTGGAACAATATCAAGTTATGGTTCGTTTCGGACCATAATTGAACTGAATATTGGAAACCATAGTAGAAGTCATTGTGTGAAATTTCAGCCAAATCTAGTAAGAATTGGGCACTTTAGGGGCTGAACAATTAAAATGGGGATATCGGTTTATAGGGGAGCAATATTCGCCTTCTAAAAGATCAAGAAGTCAAGACCCCAGATAGGTTTATATGGCAGCTATATCAAGTTATGGACCAATTTCAACTATTCTTAACACAGTTATTGGAAGCCATAACATAAACACATCGTGCAAAATTTCAACCAAATCGGATAGGTATTGCGCACTCTAGACGCTCAAGAAGTCAAGATCCCAGATAGGTTTATATGACTGCTATATCAGATAATGGACCGCCTTCAACCATACTCAGCACAGTTGTTGGAATTCATAGTTTTTATGGAGGCAATATTAAGTAATGAACTGATTTAGACCATACTTGACATAGTTAGTGGAAGTCATAACAAAAAAAACACTCTTCATGCAAAATTTCAGCCAAATCGGATATGAATTGTTCCCCCGAGCGGCTCAAGAAGTCAAGATCCCAGATCGGTTTATATGGCAGCTATATCAAAACCTGAACCAATATGGCCCATTAACAATTCCAACCGAACTATCGTGCTATCGACAGACAGACGGACGGACGTACAGACAGACGGTCGGACATGGCTAGTTCGACTTAAAATATCATGACGATCAAGAATGTATATACTTTATGGGGTCTTAGACGAATATTTCGAGGTGTTGCAAACAGAATGACGAAATTAGTATACCCCCATCCTATGGTGGAGGGTATAAAAATAGAACACATATCTAAATGTGTGTGTGTCAGTAGATGTTTATAATCACCACAAAATGAATACTTTCCATAGCCGTGTTTCTTTAAATTTAGATACAAAAGGCAGTGCCAGTCATGCAAGCTAGCTCAGTCACATTTTGAAATGTATACCAATGGATGGATCAAATAGCTTATTTACAGCAATATTCCACAAATTGAATCACCTTCTCCAACAAAATTGCTTAAAAAAAATGCCTAAAGTAATCAAAACAAGTAACAGGCAACCATAAAAAGTTGCAAACAATTTTTTTTTTCATCAGACTTGTGAACTCAAAACAGCGGATTTTGTCAGTTGAAATAGCAGTAAGAAATGTTTGCTAATACAGCAGCCATATGGCGGGCCCCCTACGTATCCCACCCTAAGTAAGGACACCAAATTTCTCTAAATTTTAAATTGCCCCACCCATCTCCGAGATCTGGAGTTTTTGAAAATAAGGTAAGGGGTGAGTTAGATCTACCATTTGTTAGATCTACTTCATTCTCTTGGTTTTTTGTGGTGGATTAGAGTAGCAAAACCCTTTGCCCTTGAAAGTGAAAAGTGGATATCAGATTCAAACTCTACTTCCGAAAATCACATTTCAGCTATATATTGCTATAGTCGGTATATACGTGTAGTTTAGGGTGAGTTTAGGAGAGGCGTCCATGAAACACTTAAAAGAAAACAGATATCAGATTTGAGCCCCTTATTGTCATAATCCACGAAAATATGTCTACTTAAAGAGGTATCTTGAGTGGGGCGGACCCTCCCTCGTTACCCCCAAAAAATACCACTCAAAATCAAGGTTGACCGATTGGGATAATATTGGTATCAAATAAAAGGTTTTGGAGAGTAGAATACGAATACGGAATTAAAAGTTGGGTCCAAGGAACCCCGGGCCCATTCCAACCTCAAAAGTTCCCCAAACAAACATAATGGATGTACATATCAATATGGGACTCAAATGAAAGGTATTCGGGAGAAGATTACGAATATGACATAAAAAATTATGTCTAAATATTTGCGCCACCTTGATTCTTTGTGTCCAAGAATCAAGGTGGCGCTTTACCTCAAAAAATCGCCTCCAATATATTATTTGACCAATTAAAACATTGGGAGATCAAATGATAGATATTCTTGAGTAGAGTGCATCATTCAAATATGTATACACTGTATACACCACTCATGACAATATTGGGTTAGATTAAAGGTATAAGGTTGTGGACTGCGAATCTCATATCTTTATTCTGCGGACCACCTGACCCCAAAACAGTTGATCAATCTTAATGACCTAACAAGACACTGTCGCTATTCCCCCAAAGTTATGACGTTCAGTGTGATAAGTGGATTTGCAAACCTTAACGTCAAGGTGGCCCCATCGATTAGGGGAATTATTTTCCTAGACAAGTCCAAACGACGTGCTGCTGGGCAACACTTTTTACACCCACCACCATTGGATGGGGGTATACTAATCTAGTCCTTGCATTTGTAACTCTTCAAAATATTGATCTAGGACCCGATAAAGTATTTAAAGTATAAATTGGATCGTCATGTAGCTGAGCGTGAGATAGGAGAGAAGTTAAATATACCAAAATCAACCGTTCATTATCACATAAAAAGCCATAAATTCAAAAAGCCAAATTCATAACCAACTCCGACGAGATACAGTGTGATTGGGGAAAAAAGTTAGAGGAAATAAGTCCTCCATTTTAGAACGGGTAAAGGTATCTTCGCTAAATGGTTTAGAGATGTTAACCATATTATGTGCATAGTTGTAGGGCTCTACAAGATGCGGAGCTCATTGGTGGGCCTTTAACATGACCGAAGGCCTAACAGAAGTCGCCAAAGGATATAATCACCAATGAAAATTTGGCTTCGTTGTTCTCGTCAGGATTCGAAGCGTTCAGCGTCATAGACAGTTATAAAAACCTATGCCGTTAAATAGTCCATCGCTAGAAGATCGCATTTAAGCTCTAAGGATGTTGGTTTCTTTTGCACTAACTTTCTCCAACCTTAGAGCTTGTTCTCAAAATAAACATTTTTAAAAACACATTTTTTTGTTGGTTTACGTACTTTTTATATTGGCGAATTAAAACAAAAATTTAAAACTATTACATTAACATGTAATCGTTATCGAAAGCATGGTAGAGAACAGATTTGTGCCAATTTTAATAGGTCTCGTCTTAAAGTCAAAGTCAAAAATACCATCCACCATTGATCGCATTTGTTACGTTCTTTTTATAGGCAGAAACTAAAAAGGATCCCGCAACAAACTCCATGGATTTTTATATCCACCACCATAGGAATAGAGTTATTTCATTTACACTCATAGAAAAACGTTTGCTGAAAATAGGAAACACTGTCTGCTTCATATTAGTAGTTAGTTTTGCTGCTATTGTAGCAGTAGTTCTGCTATTACATCAGTAGTACTGCAATTTCAGAGTAGCAGGCTTACTGCTGAAAAGTCTGTTGTTTGCTGAAAATGACTGCTGCTAATTATGAAGGGGATGTTAGGAGAAACAAGTAAGAATGTGCTAGGTGCGGTCGGGCCGAATCTTATCCACCAGCCTCCACCATCGATAGCATTTGTCGAGTTCTATGCGCGGTATCTCTTTTTAGGCAAACAAAGGATAAAAAAAGAATTGCTATGCTATTGGAACAATATCAAGTTATGGTTCGTTTCGGACCATAATTGAACTGAATATTGGAGACCATAGTAGAAGTCATTGTGTGAAATTTCAGCCAAATCTAGTAAGAATTGGGCACTTTAGGGGCTGAACAATTAAAATGGGGAGATCGGTTTATAGGGGAGCAATATTCGCCTTCTAAAAGATCAAGAAGTCAAGACCCCAGATAGGTTTATATGGCAGCTATATCAAGTTATGGACCAATTTCAACTATTCTTAACACAGTTATTGGAAGCCATAACATAAACACATCGTGCAAAATTTCAACCAAATCGGATAGGTATTGCGCACTCTAGACGCTCAAGAAGTCAAGATCCCAGATAGGTTTATATGACTGCTATATCAGATAATGGACCGCCTTCAATCATACTCAGCACAGTTGTTGGAATTCATAGTTTTTATGGAGGCAATATTAAGTAATGAACTGATTTAGACCATACTTGACATAGTTAGTGGAAGTCATAACAAAAAAAACACTCTTCATGCAAAATTTCAGCCAAATCGGATATGAATTGTTCCCCCGAACGGCTCAAGAAGTCAAGATCCCAGATCGGTTTATATGGCAGCTATATCAAAACCTGGACCGATATAGCCCATTTATAATCCCAACCGACCTACACAAATACGGAGTGTTTGCGCAAAGTTTCAAGCCTCTAGCTTTACTCCTTCGAAGTTTAGCGTGCTATCGACAGACAGACGGACGGACAGACGGTCGGGCATGGCTAGTTCGACTTAAAATGTCATGACGATCAAGAATGTATATACTTTATGGGGTCTTAGACGAATATTTCGAGATGTTGCAAACAGAATGACGAAATTAGTATACCTCCATCCTATGGTGGAGGGTATAAAAATACAACACATATGTAAATGTGTATGTCTTCAGCAGATGTTTATAATCACCACCAATTGAATACTTTCAATAACCGTGTTTCTTTAAATTTAGATACAAAAGGCAGTGCCAGTCATGCAAGCTAGCTCAGTCACATTTTGAAGTTGTACCAATGGATGGATCAGGTAGCTTCTTCACAGCAATATTCCACAAATTGAATCACCTTCTCCAAAAAAATTGCTAAAAAAATGCCTAAGTAATCAAAACAAGTAACAGGCAACCATAAAAAGTTGCAAACAATTTTTTTTTTCATCAGACTTGTGAACTCAAAACAGCGGATTTTGTCAGTTGAAAAAGCAGTAAGAAATGTTTGCTAATACAGCAGCCATATGGCGGGCCCCCTACGTATCCCACCCTAAGTAAGGACACCAAATTTCTCTAAATTTTAAATTGCCCCATCCATCTCCGAGATCTGGAGTTTTTGAAAATAAGGTAAGGGGTGAGTTAGATCTACCATTTGTTAGATCTACTTCATTCTCTTGGTTTTTTGTGATGGATTAGAGTAGAAAAACCCTTTTCCCTTGAAAGTGGATATCAGATTCAAACTCTACTTCCAAAAATCACATTTCAGCTATATATTGCTATAGTCGGTATATACGTGTAGTTTAGGGTGAGTTTAGGAGAGGCGTCCATGAAACACTTAAAAGAAAACAGATATCAGATTTGAGCCCCTTATTGTCATAATTCACGAAAATATGTCTACTTAAAGAGGTATCTTGAGTGGGGCGGACCCTCCCTCGTTACCCCCAAAAAATACCACTCAAAATCAAGGTTGACCGATTGGGATAATATTGGTATCAAATAAAAGGTTTTGGAGAGTAGAATACGAATACGGAACCCAAGGAACCCCGGGCCCATTCCAACCTCAAAAGTTCCCCAAACAAACATATTGGATGTACATATCAATATGGGACTCAAATGAAAGGTATTCGGGAGAAGATTACGAATATGACATAAAAAATTATGTCTAAGTATTTGCGCCACCTTGATTCTTTGTGTCCAAGAATCAAGGTGGCGCTTTACCTCAAAAAATCGTCTCCAATATATTATTTGACCAATTAAAACATTGGGGGATCAAATGATAGATATTCTTGAGTAGAGTGCATCATTCAAATATGTATACACTGTATACACCAATCATGACAATATTGGGTTAAATTAAAGGTATAAGGTTGTGGACTGCGAATCTCATATCTTTATTCTGCGGACCACCTGACCCCAAAACAGTTGATCAATCTTAATGACCTAACAAGACACTGTCGCTATTCCCCCAAAGTTATGACGTTCAGTGTGATAAGAGGATTTGCAAACCTTAACGTCAAGGTGGCCCCATCGTTTAGGGGAATTATTTTCCTAGACAAGTCCAAACGACGTACTGCTGGGCAACACTTTTTATACCCACCACCATTGGATGGGGGTATACTAATCTAGTCCTTGCGTTTGTAACTCTTCAAAATATTGATCTAGGACCCCATAAAGTATTTAAAGTATAAATTGGATCGTCATGTAGCTGAGCTTGAGATAGGAGAGAAGTTAAATATACCAAAATCAACCGTTCATTATCACATAAAAAGCCTTGGACTGGTGAAAAAGCTTGATATTTGGGTACCACATGTATTGAAAGAAATTCATTTAACAAACCGAATCAACGCTTGTGATATGCACCTTAAACGCAATGAATTCGATCCGTTTTTAAAACGAATCATAACTGGAGATGAAAAATGGATTGTTTACAACAACGTTAGTCGAAAACGATCATGGTCCAAGCATGGTGAACCAGCTCAAACCACTTCAAAGGCTGATATCCACCAAAAGAAGGTTATGCTGTCTGTTTGGTGGGATTGGAAGGGTGTGGTATATTTTGAGCTGCTTCCAAGGAACACAACGATTAATTCGGATGTTTACTGTCAACAATTGGACAAATTGAATACAGCTGAACCGATTTTCTTGAAATTTTCACAGATGGTACATAATAGTCCCGTGGTGAAAATGGGGTACTAAATTTTTTGATATCGGAAGGGGGTCGGACCCTCCCTCTTACCCTAATTTTCGGAAACACCAGATGTCGGACATGGGTGGTGAGATTTAAGGAAAATTTCGTGTGCTCTCTTATAGAAACCTAAAACCAAAAATTTTATATACAAATTTCGGATGGGGTACCTAGGGGGGCCGCCCCACCCAAAAACCCACCAAATATATTTATAAACCAATCACGACAATATGGGACTCAAATGAAATGTTTTTGGGAGTGGAAATCGAATCAGATATACAAATGTGGAACCAAGTGTTTGGGGGTCGTCCCTCCCTCAAACAGGACTTATTAACTGACCATGGCAATATGTGGTTCAAATAAAAAGTATTTGAGAGTAGAATACGAATCTGATATCCAAATGAGGAACCAAGTGTTTGAGAGGCTCCACTCCCCCAAAATAACCCCCAGAGAGGACAAACTTACCGACAATAGCAATATGTGGCTCAAATGGAAGGTCTTTAGGAGTAAAGAATCAGCCTGATATCAATTTTCGGTAAAAAGTGCCTATACGACTGCTCCTCCCCCAAAGAGGACAAATTTACCGACCTTAGCAAATATAGCTCAAATAAAAGGTATTTAGAGTAGAATACGAATCTGATATATATTTTCCTTGCCAAGTCAAAAAACCCCCCACATATTTGCCGACTACGGAAATATGGGGTATTTGGAAGTAGAGTACGAATCTGATATCAGCATTCGGGACTAAATGTCTAGGGGACGACCCACCCCCATAACAACCACTAAATAGGACGTATTTGTTCACCATTGCAATTTGAGGCTCAAAGAGAGTGGAGCACGATGCTAATAGTTTTTAGGGTCCAACCCCCAAACTGGTACTATTTGCTGAAGATTGCAATAAAGGCCTCAAATGAAAGGTATTGAGATGAGAAAACGAATTTGATTTCCTTTTTTTGACTTCCCTATCTCACACACCACCACCTTGGGGGCCTTCGCACTCCCAAAATCCCCATGAGAGTATCGGACTCAAATAATTTTTTTTTTTTTTAGTTAGTAGATCGAACATTCAATGTTAGATGACCCTTAAACCTCCGAGCGAATTCGTAGACAAACAAAGATCAAATTTGAGCCACATCGGGTAGTAATTGCGCCCTCTAGGGGCTCAATAAGTTAAGAATGCAGATCGGTTTAGGTGGCAGCTAAATTTGGTTATGGACCGATTTGAACCATACTTAGCACAGTTATTGAAAGTGACAACAAACCCCGTCATGCTAAATTTCAGCCAATTCGGATAAGAATTCCGCTCTCTAGAGGCTCAGGAAGTCAAGACCCCAGATGGGTTGAACCGATTTCCCCTAGTGGCTAAAGAAGTCAAGATCCAAGATCGGCTTATAAGTTATGGACCGACTTTAACCATACTTAGCATAGTTTTTTGAAGTCATAACAAAACACTTCATGGACATTTTCAGTCAAACCGGATAAGAATTTCGCCCTCTAGAGGTTGATATGACAGATATATCGGGATATGAACCAATTTCAACCATACTTAGAACAGTTGTTGGAAATCATAAAAAAAAACATCTTTTAACAAATCTCAGCCAAGTCGGACGTGAATTGCGCCGTATAGAGACTCAAGAAGTCACGACGCAATAGGGTTTATATGGCAGCTATTTCAAAACATGGACCGATATGACCCATTTACAATTCCTACGCTGATAGGAAGTAAATGCGCAAAATTTCAAGTGCCTAGCTTTACTCCTTCAAAAGTTATGGTGCTTTCGGTAGACAGACGGACGGACCGACGAACATGGCTTGATCGACTTAAAATGTCATGACGGTCAAGAATATATATTTTATGGGTCTTAGACGAATATTTCGAAGAATTACAAACGGAAAAACGAAATTAGTCTGGTATTAAAGAGAGGACGTCGAGTGTAAAAATCATTACGGACAGAAAGATGGGCATCACGACGGTATTGTTGGAATGGGATTGGCGTCTCCTCAAAGGTTGAAGAAAACACTTTTGACAGCAAACCCCCACTATTGTGGGACAATCCTTCCATGGGCTGTGAGATTCTTAGTATTTGGTTTATCCATGAAACATCCACGTCCTAAACAACGGTGTCAAATATTTTTCGTCAAATTATAAAACCATTCGCAAATTTTTTCCAAAAGTTAAGTTAGTTTTTATTCTCTATTACACAAAACTTTAGCCTCTTTTTAAAAAGATAAAAGAATTTTGGCTGAGCTTTTTGCTATTAATTTGTTAGCATCATAGGTCCTGGCAGTCCGGCAACTATGATTCCTACCTCTCCACACTAGCCATTCCCTCATCTATGTTAAGTAGCGAGGCGAATGGTCGCATTCTCATTTCCCGGTAAACCATTGTCATCGCTTTGTTATGAGCCCATGCACTAAGACGTCGCTGTCCAAATGACTTGTCAGTTTCGAGGGCGTAAAACTCTTCCCAGGATTATACTTGCGGCTATCGCAATGGTACAGATCTCTGCCTGAAAGATTGTTCACCCGTGTGCCAGCTTCAAAGACATATCGATGTCTTGTGCATCGGGGAAGACCTCTAATGCCGGCACAGCCTTTTTTTGGAGCCATCAGTAAATATTGAGTTTTCATCTGCATTTAATACAGCATTTGCCTCCCATTCCTTCTGTCCGGGAGAGCGAATTCTTTTCTCGAATAGGGGTCGGTTACATGTAGCCTGAGGTCTTCCTCTGTTTACCCTTTGCTCCAACCCTAACCAGAATGGAACTTTGTCCATACACATCCTCCTTATGCATGCCGAGCTCCTACAGCCTGAGATTAACTTTAGCGGTGCCGTTCTTATTATAGACCTTTATAGAGTGCATATTAAGCATCTCTTTCAAACATGCATGTGGTGTGGATCTCAACTCTCTCATTATTCTGACATAGAGTAGTCTATTAAGCTTGGTCAACTCACAGCTATGAGCTTTCTATCCACACTCTTTGACAATTCCAGTTCCCCATACATCAGCACTGTTCGGGTACATGCACTTATCTTCAGGTAAGCTTCCCACTCTCTGTCGAATATACTCTTGCAGCAGTATAAGGCTCACAGTCCGTATAGCTTCTTTCCTCCGAATTTTTTTCTGCTAAAGCAGCGAACCGGGTACTAGGCCTATGTATTTCACCTCCATTGACACTTGCAGAGTGGCCCCATCCAAAAAATATCCGGTATCCGCTATCTTATATTTGCAAGCGAAAATTACCAGGTCCGTCTTTCTTGGGTTTGTAGTCAACGCATTGCTTGTAGCCCATCTCAACAGTTTGCTCAACAAACCTTTCAATGATCACGCTGAAAGTCGACGGAAACTTGCATCGGACCAACCATGTTCGATGTTGAAATCCAATAGAACTTCTATTGCCACTAAGTTCCATAGATTTGGATGGCATACCTTTTAAGGAGTTACCCAAGTCGCCCGCTTTTTGACCACACTATCTCGAAGTATTTAATTGAAGGTTTTGAATAAAAAGGGTGTTTTTGAGACATGTGGTTTTGATTTAGCCACATTTGCTCTGCGTTTTTTAGACGTGTGGTTTTGAATATGCCCACACTGTTTTTTTTTTTTTTTAACAACACTTCAAAGAACACTCGGCATCTATCCGTGTCCTGCGGCCATAACCCGGAGTATGATTGAAATATCGCCAATATTCTTTTAAAAGTAATTTCCTACAAGCAAAATAGGTCAAATATGCAAAACGTTTCAATTGGCCATGGCAAACAATTCGTCGGAATTTCTCAAAGAGAATTCTTAGCAAACTTATTTATCGACTGGTCAACAATCCTTGATTAGCATATCCTATTTCCTGGTGAATGTGATAGTAACTTACCGAATTCCTTGTTTGCTCCATTCAAAATAGGAACTGAATACATTTGTATTTACACTTTGGCATTTCCCTGCAAAGCCCAGCCACAGCTACTAATGAATGTTAAACACGGAGCCAACTTCAAAATAAATAGAGACCTTTTTATGATGGGCTGGACGAAAAACCACATTAGCCCTCCCCCACATTCCGTAGCAGCCCGCATAATAATGGTACCAAAAAATCTAAAATTTACATAAAAAGTGGCCATAACCCAGAGTATGACCGGCAATACAAAATGTTTTATACCGCTTGCTTTTTGTGGTAGGGTTAGTATTCCAAAAAAGGGAACAGCAGTAAAAAAAGGGCAGCAGTAGCCTTGGTGATAACCAGACTCAAGGACCCTTGGTAAGCTTAAAATAGGACTGGAGTATAAATAAATGAAAAATAGAATTATAGCAAATGAATTCCCTTATTAAAGGGACTGGACGCAAAAAAAAAAATGAGCAATAGAAAACAGAAACGGAAATAAATCCAAGTAGGAAGTGGAAGAGGTAGAGGGGCAATGGAACCCATGTCGATAAACATAATTTTGCAAATGCAAAGCACTTGGTGTTTTTGAGACCAGCATATGAGGTCCTTCGAACTGTTTGTCTGTCCGGCGTTCCTTCATCCTTTGTGGTGAGGAGCGTAAAGTTATTTTGCAATTGTGGTGTTTTCCTGTTTTTCGTTGGTGTTATGAATTTTTTTTTTAACTTCAAGTATGGGTTTCGTTATGTGGGGGAGTAAGTTATGCATGTGTTTGTAACTGCTAACTAGGCAATGTGATGGTGTAATGGCATGCCAAAGGATACGCAGACATTGTTGTTAACATTTCAACAGGAAAAAGGCGCAACGATACAACAAAACACTGCTCGCCCTGTTTAAGCTCAACCAACACTTGAATGAGACGCAGTAAAAAGAGACGCAGTTAAAGAGACTTTAATCTGCTGCACAACGCCATCAACATAACAAATTAGAAGTTTATGTTAACTTGAGCACAATCAGAGGTGTATTAAAATGGGTTGCAGAAAAGGGAAAACATCTATGAGTTGAGCAACAGAATTCAATTCACGGTAGGCACAAGAGAAATCTTACAGAAAAAGTAATTTGATGAACTTCTTTATAAAAAAAATATTTTCTAATATTAAGGAAAACGGTTTGTTGTTGAAAACTTTTTATAGCAAATGTTAAATAATATACATTATAATAGAAAAATTTACTTTTTTAAAGAAAAAAAAATTATTTGTGAACTTTTAAATAAAAATCGTTCGTCGGTGAACTTTTTTAAAGAAACAGTTCACTGGTGAAAAAATTCATTGGTGTCATTTTTTATAGAAAACATTCAGTGGAGAACTTTTTCATTGACGAACATTTGATAGAAAAGTTCATTGGCGAACTTTTTATACAAAAAGTCCATTAGTGAACTTTTTATAGAAAAATTTCATTGGTGAACTTTTTTTGGAAAAGTTAATTGATGAACGTTTTATAGAAAAATTCATTGGTGAACATTCTAAAGAGAAAATTTATTGTTGAACTTTTTAAAGAAAAAGTGACCTTTTGATAGAAAAGTTCATTGGTGAACTTTTTATAGAAAAAGTTCATGTGAACTTTTTATAGAAAAAGTTAATTATCGCACTTTTTATACAAAAAGTTCATGTGAACTTTTTATAGAAAAAGTTCATTGGTGAACTTTTTTATAGAAAAGTTCATTGTTGAAATCATGATGCAGTCTTTGAAAATAGAGATCTTGATCTGAAACTTTGCACAGATTCTTCTTTTGTCCATAAGCAGGTTAAGTTCAAATATGGGCTATAACGGACTATATCTTGATACAGCCTTATTCCCATAAAAGCTATATTTATTATTCGATTTTGCTGAAAATTCTGACAGTGAGTTGTGGTAAGCCACTTGATCCACCGTCGCTGAAATTTGGGACAGTTAGTTAGGTTAATCCCTTCGACATATTTCTACAATTTGGCGTAGATCGATCAAGATTTAAATATAGCTGACATATGGACAGATCTCCCAATTTAAGGTTTTGGGCCCATAAAAGGCGCGTTTATAGTCCGATGTCGCCAAAATTTGGGACAGTGAGTAAAGTTAAGACCCTCGACATTCTTCTTCAATTTGGCTGAAATCGGTGCATATTTGGATATAGCTGCCATATAGATCGATATCTCGATTTAAAATCTTGGCCTCATAAAAGGCGCATTTATAATCCGATTTCACTGAAATTCCCACAGTGACTTATGTTAGGCTTTTCGACATCGGTGTCGCATATGGTTCAGATCGGTTTATTTTTAGATATAGCTATTAATATCAATATTTTGTTAAACACAATTGAACAATGACTTGTACTTATTAGTATTTGGTCCGAATAGAAATATATTTCGAAATAGCTGCTATGGGGCATAAGGTATGCATTTTTCACCAGATTTTGACGAAAGGTGGTTCACATATATACCCCAGGTGGTGGGTATCCAAAGTTCGGCCCGGCCGAACTTAACGCCCGCTCCGCTGCGCCTTCTTTTACTATATATTGAGTAAAATTTTCCTTGGAATATTTATTTTCAACAATTAAAGAAATACCATGTTACGAAAATAGTATTCCCTAAACCATATTGCCATCGGTTTAGGGCAGTTTACACGATGAGGCGTCCCCCAAACACATGGCCACAAAATAGGTTATCAAATTCGTTTCACGTTTCATTTGAGCAACATATTGGCATGATCAGTAAAAAATTGCTGTTTTTGGGGTATTTTGGGAAAGGGGTAGACCCCTAAAAAATTGGTCCCGAAATTGGGTATCACTTCTTGCTCTACTCCCTAATACCTTTCATCTAAGCTCCACATTGACATGGTCGGTAAATATGCCCGATTTAGGGGTATTTTGGAGATTGGGGTTGTCCCCCAAACACTAAGCCCGGAAAATATACCAGCAACGTGCTCTATTTTCATATTGCCATTGGCCTCAAAATTGGATATCAAATTCGTTTTCTAATCACATTTCCACTTTTCCAATAAGGTGTTTAACCTTATTGGAAAAGTCAGCAAATACGTCCGTTTTGGGGTATTGGCCCTAAAAACCATGAATATTTAATTCCACTCTCTTTAAGGGGGTTGTTATGGTGGTGGGACGTCCGCTAGATAGTTGGCTCCTAATGTTGATATCAGATACGTGGTCTACTCCCAAATACCTTTAATTTGAGCCCCATATTTCCATAGTCGGCAGACATGACCGGCATGAGGGGGATTTTTGAGGATGGACGGCCTCTCAGTGAGTTGGCCTTGAAAATATATATCGGATTCTTGTTCTACTCTAAAACCCCTTTTATTTGGGCCTCATATTTCTATAGTCAGCAAATATTTCCTATTTGGGTGGTGTTGTGGGGGTGGGGTGGCCCCATAAACACTTTTCCTGAATATTAATATCAGATTCGTTCTTTACTCGTAAAGACCTTTCATTTGAGTCCCATATTGCTATGGTCGTAAATTTGTCCCCTTGGGGGGGATGTTTTTTGGGGGAGGCTCCCCCCCCCCAAACACTTGGTCCCATATTTAAATATCAGATTCGTATTCTACACTCAAATACCTTTTATTTAAGCCCCATTTTCAAATGGTCAGCAAATAAGCCCTGTTTGGGGGGTGTTTAGGGGAAGGGGTGGACCCCAAACAAACAAACAAACAAACAATATCGAAATGTCCATTTCCGACCCTATATAGTATATATATTCTTGATCAGCGTAAAAATCTAAGACGATCTAGACATGCCCGTCCGTCTGTCTGTTGAAATCACGCTACAGTCTTGAAAAATAGAGATATAGAGCTGAAACTTTGGACAGAAACTTTTTTTGTCCATAAGCAGGTTAAGTTCGAAGATGGTCTATATCGGACTATATCTTGATATAGCTCCCATATAGACCGATCCGCCGATTTATGATCTTAGGCCAATAAAAGCAACATTTATTATCCGATTTTGCTGAAACTTGGGAAAGTGCGTTGTGTTATGCCCTTCGACATCCTTCGTCAATTTTGCCCAGATCGGTTCAGATTTGGATATAGCTGCCATATAGACCGAACTTCCGATTTAGGGTCTTAGGCCCATACAAGCCACATTTATTATCCAATTTTGCTCAAAATTTGGGACAGTGAGTTATGTTAGGCCCATCGATATCCTTCGTCGATTTGGATGAGATCGATTCAGATTTGGATATAGCTGCCATATAGACCGATCCTCCGATTTAGGGTCTTAGGCCCATAAAAGGCGCATTTATTGTCCGATGTTGCCGAAATTTGGGACAGTGAGTAAAGTTAAACCCCTTGACATACTTCTGCATTATCGCACAGATCGGTCCATATTTGGATATAGCTGCCATATACACCGATCTCTCGAATTTAGGTTTTGGGGCCATAAAAAGCGCACTTATTGTCCGATGTCGCCGCAATATGGGACAGTGAGTTGTGTTAGGCCCTTCGATATCCTTCTTAAATTTCACTCAGAGCGGTCCACATTTGGATATAGCTGCCATATTGACCGATCTCTCGATTTAATGTTTTGGGCTCATTTAATGCTCATTTACAGTCTGATGTTGCCGAAATTTGGGACAAAGAGTTAAGTTACATATAGCTGCTATATAGACCGATCTCTCGATTTAAACTCTTGGCCCCATAAAAGCCGCATTTTTAATCCGATTTCACTGAAATTTGACACACTGAATTATGTTATGTTTTTCGATATCCGTATATAGTCATATAATTCAGATCGGTTTATTTTAAGATATAACGACTGAAAAGACCAATATTTTGTTATATACAATTGAACAATAACTTTTACTTATTAGTATTTGGCCCATTTGGCAAAAGGTATGAATTTCGCACCGGATTTGGACGAAAGGTGGTTTACATATTTAGCCGAGGTGGTGGGTATCCAAAGTTCGGCCCGGCCGAACTTAACGCCATTTTACTTGTTATATATAAGATTTATATTATACCAGTCTATATTATATTTATATTATACCATCCCTCCCCACTGATGCAGGCGACTGATGCAGGTGGATAGCAGTTTTAAGTCTTCTCGTTGCAGCAGTCAATGGTGTCGCCCTGTAAATGAATCCTCCTCTTTTTTCCGATCGTCCATAAATCTTTGCCACTTTCCGTAAAAGAGAAGGTGGTTATGGAAACCTTCACTCCTTTGGCGGCAAGATCTATTAAAGAAGTCGACTTTGTGGTTTTGACCTGTCCCTTTTATTTCCAATCCGCACCCTCTTGTCAAATGAACAAGTATTAGGTGTGAAGGATCAAATTCGTCCATTTAAACTCAGTTGTACGCCGTGACAGGTGGGTATGCGACATTTAACCCACTCGAATACAGTCTCGTATGATGTTAAGCAGAAAAGCGGAAATTCTTTAATAAAGCATATTAAAATCCTGACGGCAATGGCAAAACACGAGTGAAATCACAAAAAAAAACTTTAGACATTTATTTAATCAACCTCGCAGCGAAAGTGAAACATCTGAAAAGGTGGTTTGAGTAGCAGCGGAAATGTGAAGGAATGAATGCGATTGCATATGGAAGGAGAATGATTGCTAGTTGTGGATAGGGTTACATATCCGAAGTTCTTTCAGATACACATACGCACCCATGCATAAGACAAAAACAACCCTTATGTGCCTTCAAAGTCTACAAATATCACCCCACATTACAATCACAGCTTTAACTTGAATGTACGAAACAACTCTTTGTTAAAGAAAAATCTATGCCATGATACTTGGCACAAAAACCGGCTTGCCTTGACGTTTCCGTCTAGGATGAAAGACTCAACAAAAAAAATAATAAAACTCTCCCTTTTAAAGGGAATTTTGTTAGTCTTGCCGCGTTTCCTACATGATTTTTATATGAGATCCTTTTCCCAGCTTCCTTCTCATACTACAGGTCTCTCCACACATTGCAAGTGAAGAGTTTGTTAACTTTTTGGGGCTTTTTCACACTTTAAACATTTCCCAACACTTAAGCAGCCCTTGTTGGATGGAGCCGACAATCTTTATTGCTTTCCTTTATTTCGGGAGTCGAGTTTTCCAAAAAAGGCAAACACGTATAAAATTACACTAAAGAAAGAAATTTTTTCCCTTTCATCACATTTTTTGGTTACTTTTTTTTTGCAAAGACCCTTTTTTTCTTCCTTTTCTACATCAGTATTTTGCTTTTGCTTTCTCTGCCAAAAGAATATGTTGAGTTGACTAAAGGCATCACATATGTATGCATTTAATGAAAAGTTTCGTTCCAAACGTGAAGAAAGGAGTGAGAATTGGGTTATTTTTTCTTATTTTTATACCCGCCACCATAGCATAGGGGGTATATTCATTTAGTCATTCCGTTTGTAACACATCGAAATATCCATTTCCGACCCTACATGTATGTATATATTTCGGATCGTTATAAAATTCTAAGACGAACTAACGATGTCCGTGTCTTTCCGCCCGTGAGCCCGTCAGTTGTAAACACGCTAAAATTTTTAACAATTGAGATATTGAGTTGAAATTTTGCACAGATTCTTATTTCTTCTATACGCAGGTTAATTTATTGAATGGGCCCATCGGACTATATATAAATATAGCTGCCATATAGACCTACAGGGTGGCTGATGAATATTGCTACAATGATGAATATTGCTACATTTTTTGCAATAGTGAGGCCCGCCGATATACGAACCAAAAATACTCCACATCGGAACATATTTGGATATAGCTGTCTGGACCGATCTGCAAATTTTGGGTTTTAGGCCTTTAACAGGCGCAATTATTATCTGACTACGCTGAAATTTGGAACTGTGGAACAGTATCAAGACTGCCAACATATGTCCCGAATATGGTCTAGATCGGTCTATATTTAGATATAGCTGCCGTAGAGACTGATCTTTAACTTTAGGGTCTAAAGACCATAAAAGGCGCATTTATCCTCCGAACCGAATATGGCCCAGATCGGACCATATTTAGATATAGCTATGTTGTTGTTGTTGTAGCAGTTTATTGTGTTCTATCTTTCGTCTGCTTGATTCTGTTGAGTGTCAAGACCCAGAAACTCTGCGACTAAGATGGGGTGCGTCCACAGGGATCGGGTCTGAGTCGAGTGGGTCTGGCCGGGCAGATAAACAGGTGACGTGTATCGTGCGGTCCCTGGTTACAATCGGGACATACATCTTGCACGTCGGCATCAATCCTAGCTCTGTGGGAATTGAGGCGGCTGCATCTGCCGGAACGTAATTGAGCCAGAACCACTCTGGTTTGCCGGGGGAGGTCGATTTCTTCGGGTGCAATGGGTGTCGGTCGTTCTCCAAGGACTACATTCACCCGGTAGCCAATTACCGCGTCTGCTACCGTGTCTGCATGAATGTTGTTCAGACCCGCTTGATATGCCGCTTGATCTAGAGGTTCTCTCTTGTAGCGCTGAACCTCACGCTCTAGATCGTGTAGATCTACCTTAAGGCTTCTGGGCGGTGGCGGTTATCTATCCACAAGATGATGATTTGGATGGTTTCTGCGATAACAGCCCCAAAGGTATTGCTTAGACAGCAAGTAGTTATGTCTTCGCACTGGTAGGATCTTTGTCTCCTGATGAAGGTGGTCCACATGAGAACTGAGGAGACAGCCCGTCGCAGTTCGGAGGGCGGCATTCTGACAGATCTGAATATTATTCCACTGCGTGTCACAAAGTTGACGAGACCACACTGGCGCTGCATAACTTACCACAAACCGGCCAATTGCTTTGTACGTGGTCAACAAGGTTTCTTTGTTTGCACCCCAAGTGCTGCCAGCGAGTGACTTGAGGACCTTGTTTCTACTTTTGACTTTATTGCAGATTGCTGTGGCAAGTGGGGAGAAAGTGTAAGTGTCAAATGTGACGCCAAGTAGTTTGGGACACTTGATGGTCGGAATCATTTCTCCATCGACCATCACAGTCAGCACAGTATTCACCTCACGCGTTTTTGTAGTGAACAGTGTATCTGAAGATTTGGTGGCGGATATCTTCAGATTTCTTGGAGCGAAATATGAGGCAAGCTCGTTGAGGTAGACGTTCAACCTATCGCAGATGTCATCAATGGGTGGGGGTCCTGATGCCATGATCGTACAATCCTCCGCATATGATACGATCTCTATGCCGTCTGGAGGGGGTGGAATGCATAGGCAGGGGTTAAACAGTGCCGGAGATATCACCCCACCTTGGGAAACTCCCTGTTTCACTCTACGGTGTTTCGACTTCTTATCCCTAAATTCCACAAATGACTGGCGACCACACAGATAATTCGCGACCCATCGTTTCAGGCCTAGCTGGAGGCACGTGTTGGCGATGTCCTCAAATAATTAGACATGGTTGACCGTGTCGAATGCCTTCGATAGGTCCAGTGCCACGAGGACCGTCTTATCACATGGCCTGGGTTGATTGAAGCCACGGCAAATGTGTGTGGTAATGGCAAGCAAAGCTGCTGTTGTGGTGTGCAGTCTCCGAAATCCATGTTGATGCTCGGCTGGAAATTCTCCTACGAGGCTCGGGAGGAGTAATGCCTCAAGCGTCTTTGCCACTGATGAGAGAAGGGAGATCGGTCTGTACGACTCCCCCAAACTCGGGTCTTTTCCAGGCTTCAGTAGCGGGATCACTCTGCCCATTTTCTAGACATCGGGAACTATAAGAGTGTTAAATGACAGGTTGAGGACAGTGGTAAGGTACTCAACTCCATGTGAATCCAGATTCTTCAGCATCAATGTAGAGATTCCGTCGGGGCCCAACGCCTTGGAGGATTTGGCGCCACGGATGACATTCGTAACTTCGCCCACGGTAAATTGTGATGGCTGTTCATCGGCTCGGAGACGACGAATACGGCGAATGGCTCTCCTCCTTGCCCTGTCTCTCTCGGGATGCACAATAAATTGACGATTGAACAACCTGGCGCATCTCTTCGGATCAGTCACGGTTATCTCGCCAAAAGTGACTGAGGTCCTGTCGTCCCGTCTACCGGGGTTCGAGAAAGACTTAACAGTGGCCCACAGTTTGCCTGCAACGGTGCCTAAGTTACATTGCTCCAAGTGTTCCAGCCACAAATTCCGCTTATGTTCGTTGACTACCCCGTTTATTTCCAAATTCAGCTCGCTGATTCTGGGGTTAGCGAGGTCCATAGCACGAATCCCATCACGCTCGTCTGCGAGTACCACTGCTTGCGCCGGGAAATTGGGTCGCACTTGCGGTATTCGACCGGCTGGTATAAAGCGAGCGGCTGCTGCGTTGATGATGTCTCGGAATTTCCTCTTGGCCACAAGCACATCAGAGGGGGGTGGCAGTTCATTGAAGTGGCGATTGGTATACTCTCTGAAGCCAGTCCAATTGGCCTTCTTGTAATTGATGAACGTCCGGCGCTCAGAGGCTATGAAGTCGGGTGGTCGGTCGATGGTGAGGATTATGGGGAGGTGGTCTGACCCCAAAGAGATGACGGCTTGCCAGGATACGTCACTCAGGAGATCAGGGGATGCAATTGAGATGTCTGGCGAGCTGCTGCACCTCCTCGTAATCCTAGTGGGGGCATGCTCATTCACCGTGCAAACGCTGGTCGTTTCCTAGTGGAGAATGCCCTAGAACCAGACGATTATGGCCAGATAGCAACCCACTTATGTCGGGGTTGTAAGCCTGGCCATTAATCGGGACACAGCTACCAACCGGCGGTATATACACATTGTATATCTCTATCTCGGCAGTACCAGACCTGACTGCTATCCCCATGCATTCCATGTAGGGGTCACTAGCGTCAAGCGCAGGCGAGATAGGTCTATACTGCACGGAATGGTGTATAACGAAGGCCAATCCCCCACCTCCATTCCTAGAGCGATCCTTACGTAGCACATTGTAACCGTGAAAACTGTGCAAGCTGCAGGTGTTGGTCAGCTTTGTCTCCTGGATCGCTGCGACCGATATGCTCTTCCGACTAATAAAGTCTACGATCTCATCGATCTTGCCACGCAGTCCGTTGCAGTTTAACTGCAAAAACGATGCACTTCCCGGCACTGGCCTGGCAATAGTAGGGCTATGATGCTGTCGTTGCATAAATTGCCGTACGGGAGAGGTCGGGGGGTCACATAGTCCGACGACGGCGACGCTTGTGACCCACTGCTGGCTATGTTGGCACAGCACCTTGCGACATAGCCAGTATGACTATGCTCCCGTAGTGAAGTTAGGCCAGAACAAGAACGGAAATGTACCCACTCCATGCACCGGTTACACCTCACCGAACAGAACCAGGGTCCGGGGTTCTTTTCAATCCCGGCACGGACCAGAAGCGTGCGGAGAAGGCACTCCGGAATGTGCCTCTCCCATGACGAAAAAAGACGAACACATACACTGTGGTGGCAGCCCTTGCCGATGAGGATTCCATCGGGTCAATCCGATGCGTACAACTGGCTGCCATGGGATTGTAGATATAGCTATATTTAGATATAGCTATCATATAGACCGATCATCCGAATTAGGGCTTAATCATATGAACTACGCGATTATTACCAGATTTCGCTGAAATTTCGAACTGTTACTTGTATAGAGCTTCTTGGCACCAGAAGCAAATATGATTAAGAGCGGACAGTAATGGATATTAATATGGATATTGTAGTGTTATAATAAATTTTGATGATATATACATCCACCACTACTATGGGTATCAAAAGTTCGGCACGGCCGAACTTAATGCGTTTTTACTTGTTATACCCTCCACCATAGGATGGGGGTATATTAATTTCGTCATTCTGTTTGTAACTCCTTGAAATATACATCTAAGACACCATAAAGTATGTATATTCTTGATCGTCATGACATTTTAAGGCGATCTAGCCATGTCCCTCCGTCCGTCCGTCCGTCCTTCCGTCGAAAGCACGCTTACTTTCGAAGGAGTAAAGCTAGCCGCTTGAAATTTTGTAGAAATACTTCTAATTAGTGTAGGTCGGTTGGTATTGTAAATGGACCATATCGATCCATATTTAGATATAGCTGCCATATAAATCGATCTTGGATCTTGACTTCTTGAGCCGCTAAAGGGCGCAATTCTTATCCGATTTGGCTGAAATTTTGCATTAGGTGATTTGTTATGATTTCCAACAACTTTGCAAGATATGGTTCAAATAGGTCCATAACCTGCCATATAAACGGATCTGGTGACTTGACTTCTTGAGACTATAGGGGGCGCAATTCCTATCCAAATTGGCTAAAATTTTGCATGAGGTGATTTGTTATGACTTCCAACAATTGAGCCAAAAAAATATAAACCGATCTGGGATCTTGACTTCTTAAGCATCTAGACGTCGCAATTATTATCTGATTTGGCTGAAATTTTGTGCAACGACTTCTCTCATGAACTTCGACATACGTGTCATTTAAGGTCGAATCGGTCTATAGCCTGATGCAGTTCCCCTACAAACCGATCTCCTTATTTTACTTCTTGAGCCCCTAAAAGGCGCAATTCTTATTCGATTTGGCTGAAATTGTACACAAAAACTTCTACTCCAACATTCAATTCAATTAGCATAGCAATTCTTTTCTTTTATCCTTTTTATACCCTGCACCGCCACTGTGGTACAGGCTATTATAGATTTGTGCATTTGTTTGCAACGCTACCGATCGACTCAGAATCACTTTCTGATTCGATTTAGCCGTCACACCGTCTGTGAGTCCATGTATTCTTGTAATCGAAGTACAGGTCGTATTTGTTGTCCGATTGTCACGAAATTTTACCCATGTCACTTTATCGGCCCAAGGACAATCGCTATTGATTTAGATTCAGATTTAGATATAGCTACCATATATATCGTTCATTCGATATTGCCTTTAAAGGCTGTAGAATCCACAATTTTCGACCGATTTTACATGAGACGTTTAAATTGACATAAAATCAGTCCTAATTTAGATATAGCTTCAATGTGTATATTTCATCCGATATGGACTTTTATGGCAGTGAAAACCACAATTTTGGTCACATCTTAATGACACATACTGGGACGTCAATCTCTATTTGACGCCCCAGTATGTGTCATTAAAATTGGCACGGGTTTCGATATAACTCCCATATAAACTTTTATCCGGTATGGCCTTTTAAAGATGTAGAAATCCAAATCTTTTGTCCTATGGTAGGGAAATCTTACAAGGTTCTAATTTGCTATTTCAATTGGTATCCAAATTAAAGTCTGACTAGATTTCAAGATGAGGTCTACATATAGAAGGTACTACATGCACTAGGTGGTGTAGGGTATTATATAGTTGGCACCGCCCGACTTTTGCCTTTCCTTACTGGTTTTGTCTAAAAAGAGATATCGAAAAAGAACTCGACAAATGCGATCCATGGTGGAGGGTATGTAAGATTCGGCCCGGCCGAACTTAGCACGCTTTTACTTGTTTTTTTTTTTAGTTTTCTTGTGGTTGTTGTTATATTTTATTAAATTTCTGTGAAAAGTTTTTGATGAACCATGAAATTGGATAAGAAAGTCTATTGGCACTTTGAGCAAACCCCCATAGACAATGAGGAGTAAGTGGTCAAGAAATAGTGTGGGGATTCAAGAAAATTTTGTGAAGAAAATCTTTTAGTTTAAACTTTTACCGATAAAAAATCCTTAAGAAAGAGTGGAAGTTGCATTAAATATAAGGAGAAAAGTTTACATAGAATATTTTCCTATTCATTCTGTTAGAAAATTTCTCATGTGATTCTTTTCCAATGCTCTATTCCCCATTTTGTTTGTCTTTTTCTCGAAGTCATGTTTAATTTAGAGCTAATTTCTAATATATGATAATTCCAGGAAAATTCCGCCAAGCCACAAGTAAAGAAATGAAGTGTATAATTTATGCATTATTTACAATAGACCAGCAATTAAAAGTCTTGCCATAGAGCCAAGAAACCCACAAACATCGAAAGGAGGTGCCACAACCATATTCAACGCCACAGACAGCTTGGACAGCAATAAAAAACGAAAACAATTCCATTCCCGTCATATACAGAAATAAATTCTTTACAACTGAAATCAGGAGGAGGAAGCAGTGTAGCACAAAAGAAAGAGCGAGAGAGAGAGAGAAAAGGAAATTCCAAAACTGTGGCCGGTGCAAGGCAATCGCATCATCAATAATCAATGGCTAAGAAAACAAGGAGGCGTGTTATGGCCCATGCATTCATTGCAACAAAGCATTGTTGCACTTTGCAGTCGCAACACTCATTCGGTCAGGTTTGGAAAGCTTCTCCATTGAAAGTCCAAACGAATGAATACTCTGTGAGATAGGCCAAGTTCTATGATTTTACTCATACGCCCCTACCATTCAAATGCCATCGATGGAAACCACCCCCGAAGCCAAATGGATAGAATGAAGGAAAAGAATCTTTTAAAGTTTCATAGTCAAAGCGTAGACATATTTTATGCGAAGAAATTTTTAAAAAATTTAAAATTTTAACCGATTTCAAATAAAATGTAATAAAATTTAAATTTCAATTAAATTTTCTTTAAAAGTAGTAAATTTGTAGTAAAAGATAACATTTGTATGGGGAAGATTGAAACCTGCCTATTTACGAGGATCCTCAACAGATCAATTTGTATATCCGGCAAGGTCATATATTTCTACGGTAGTCCAAAATGACGAGATGGCTAACGGCCTGCAGAGTTTTTAGGCACGAAAAGAGATGTTCATCCATAATTCTATGTCTTCTACTCGCAATTTTGTGGTAATGACACAAAATGTGCTCGATTGTCTCCATTTCCTCCTTATTATCGCAGACAAAGGAAGAATTCAGCCTTATTCGGGCTATTAATGTAGTAGAAAGCGTCCACCTTACCAAGCCGTAGGGATCCGTAAAGCGTTCACCGTTTTAGGAAAGATGACGTTCAGGTATCAAGACAGCAGGTCATGTACGGCAATCACCTTCAAGGCAAGGAGGAGTGCCCTTCTCAGGGCACTCCTCCTTGCTCCAGAGACTGCCGTCGTTCCTGTACCCTCTCAATCACACTCCAGAGGGCATAGCTGCTCAGAGCTTAATGCCATATCAAATATCCATGGGTGACAGTCGGAAAAATCTTTCACACTCTTTAACATCCAGTGTACCGTCCCCGCTCTAGACTCTCAACTCCCGAATAGGAAACACAAGTCTTACAAATATTTGAGTGTGAATCCTAAGACAGTCCACGGGACCGTTATGAGACCAATATTAGCATACTCTACGGTGCTATGATGGATGGCGATGGAGAGAAGCATTACAACAGGTTCAGAGAATGTGTTTTCTTGGCGGGCGATAAAAACCACACCAATTACATCACTGAAGATACCTTCAGATGTTCGATCCCTATACATACAGATTTAGTACAAGACAGCCAGGGCGGCGATGAGACTTAAGGGTATGGAAAAGTGAAAAAAAGATAGGATACGTCCTTCCCATATCTTCTATCTTCCCATCGCCTTAAGTCTCATAGCCGCCATGGCTGCCTTGTTCTAAATCTGTATGTCTAGCGACATATGTTTTGGATTGGATACCCGAGTGACACTCTAGGTCGAGTGCGAGCCACTGCTGCCGCCGCCAAAATCCTAGTTTGACATAACACTGGTATTGTCATCTTCATGCAGCACAGATGTATCAAAGCCAAAGGAGAAAACTGTTCTGGGGATTGAGGGCCCAGATTCCGAGCTCTTACCATAACACGGTCTTGCCGGCTGAAATCCGGGCGATCACTGAAAAAGTTGGTCATTGTGCAAAATCAACTAAAACAGTAAGGTTTCGAATACTATTTGAGTGTAAAAAGGAGATTAGCACCTTCCCTAAGTATGGCACAATTCGTCTGGATACCGGGCCATGACGTACGCACAGTGGGAGAAAATCGATAAAAAAAAAAACTAGTAAAAAAATACATGCGTGGGAAAGGAGAGAGATATCTTTTTGAAATTTGAAAAGGTCGTAGCTGAGGTGTTAGCGAGTACGTGTGCAAACTTTGTCAAGGACACTTTTCTCCGCAATATTCAAACGATATTACTAAGATATTTCTATTCGTTTCTTTCTTAGAATTTTTTCAATTTGAATTTTCGTTTTCAGAAAAATGTATTAAAAATGCATTATGTGTAAAACCAGTAAAGAAAGGATAAAGGCGAGCTTAGCCTACTATATAATACCATACACCACCGAGTCTACCTACTACCTCTAATAAATAAAACCTATGTCCAAGTTTTTAATTGCCTGTTTTGAAGAACATATAGCACCCAGCACCCATTTAAGTTGACATATCTTGTTCAAATTTCACCTTAAATGAAACCTACAATATGTCCACTTCACAAACAAAAAAGAAAACCAGTAAGGAGAGGCTAAATTCGGGCGGTGCCGACTTTAAAATACCCTACACCTACCCTATAGGTACAAAGTGGGAATTTGAACCAATTTTGATGAAACTCGGCAGATGTTTTCAGATGGGTTATTAAACAATCCGCATCAAATTTTGAGCAACTATGTTCAAACTGTAATAACTACGGTTGACAAATGACAAAATTGTTGTAAATTACTCTAAATCTGACTAACATATATGTATATGGGAGCTACATCTAAGTCTGAAACTTCTTAGATATCGCGGAAGTCATCGAGGAAAGCGTTGTACAAAATGTTGGGATGATTGGTCAATAAATACGCTTGCAGTGGGAAAATCGTCTATATATGTATGGCAGGTATAACTAAATCTGAACCGATTTCTATGAAATGCACCAATATTAGTAAGAGTCATATAGGAAAATCATTCCTGCCAAATTTCGAAAGAATCGGTTAACAAATGAGGAATTTATTGCATTATATTCCAAATCGGAGGAAAATGTACATAGAAGCTACATCTAAATCTATACAGATTTCTCTGAAATTCACCATTAATGTCGAGGGTCATAAGAAAGTCCTTCCTGCCATATTTCGAAAGAATCGGTTAACAAATGACCATTTCATTGCAGTATTACTGCAAATCGGACGAACATATATATAGGAGCTATATCCAAATCTGAACCGATTGTTTTCAATTTCATTAGGCTTCGTCTCCAGGCCGAAAAACATGCCCGTACCAAATTTGATGATGATCGGATGAAAACTGCGACCTGTAGTTTGTACACAAATTAACATGGACAGGCGGACATAGCTAAATCGAATGAGAAAGTGATTCTGAGTCGATCGGTATACTTATCAATGGGTCTATCTGTCTTCCTTTTGGGTGTTACAAACAAATGCAATAAGTTCTAAATAATACCCTGTTCTACAGTAGTGGTATAGGGTATAAAAATAAGGTATTGAAGCAAGTTTTTTCAATAAAGAATAATCAATGAAAATACCTTCATTGACAAAAAAGTTTAAAAAATTAATTTTTTTCACATTTTTTTATACCCACCACCGACGGTGGGGGTATATTCATTTTGTCATTCCGTTTGCAACACATCGAAATATCCATTTCCGACCCTATAAAGTATATATATTCTTGATCAGCGTAAAAATCTAAGACGATCTAGACATGTCCGTCCGTCTGTCCGTCCGTCTGTCCGTCTGTCTGTTGAAATCACGCTACAGTCTTCAAAAATAGAGATATTGAGCTGAAACTTTGCACAGATTCTTTTTTTGTCCATAAGCAGGTTAAGTTCGAAGATGGGCAAAATCGGACTATATCTTGATATAGCCCCCATATATACCGATCCGCCGATTTAGGGTCTTAGGCCAATAAAAGCCACATTTATTATCCGATTTTGCTGAAATTTGGGACAGTGAGTTGTCTTAGGCCCTCCGATATCTTCCGTCAATTTGGCTCAGATCGGTCCAGATTTGGATATAGCTGCCATATAGACCGATCCTCCGATTTAGGGGCATAGGCTCATAAAAGCCACATTTATTATCCGATTTTGCTGAAATTTGGAACAGTGAGTTTTGTTAGGCCCTTCAACATCCTCCGCCAATTTGGCTCAGATCGGTCCAGATTTAGATATAGCTGCCATATAGACCGATCCTCCGATTTAGGGTCTTAGGCCCATTAAAGCCCCATTTATTATCCAATTTTGCTGAAATTTGGGTCAGTGAGTTGTCTTAGTCCCTCCGACATCCTTCGCCAATATGGCTCAGCTCGGTTCAGATTTGGATATAGCTGCCATATAGACCGATCCTCCGATTTAGGGTCTTAGGCCCATAAAAGCCATATTTATTATTCGATTTTGCGGAAATTTGGGACAGTGAGTTGTGTTAGGCCCTTCAACATCTTCCGTCAATTTGGCTCAGATCGGTCCAGATTTAGATATAGCTGCCATATAGATCGATCTCTCGGTTTTAGGTTTTGGGGCCATAAAAAGCGCATTTGTTGTCCGATGATGCCGAAATTTAGGACAAAGAGCTAAGATAAGCTCCTCCACATATTTCTGCAATTTGGTCGAGATCGATCAAGGTTTTCATATAGCTGCCATATAGACCCATCTCTCGATTTGAATTTTTGGCCCCAAAAAAGGCCCTTTTTTAATCCGATTGCCCTGAAATTTGACACATTGACTTATGTGAGGCTTTTCGACATCCGTGTCGTATATAGTTCAGATCGGTTTATTTTAAGATATAGCTATTCAAAAGACCAATATTTTGTTATATACAATTGAACAATGACTATTATTACTATTTGGTCCAAATCGGAACATATATTGATGTAGCTACTATGGGGCATAAGGTATGAGATTTGCACCGGATTTTGACGAAAGGTTGTTTACATATATATCCGAGGTGGTGGGTATCCAAAGTTCGGCCCGGCCGAACTTAACGCCTTTTTACTTGTTTTTATTTGCAAGCTATGCAACTTTTAACTGAATAATAAGATGTGGACACTTTTTGCAGCAAAGTCGTTGTAATAAATCCAAACCATGCATAAAAATTAAAATCGAAGCATAAATGCATTCGTAAATTGCAAACTACGAAGCCAATCAAGCCAACAAAGAAAAATTAAAACTCGTGTATACACCAAACCAGTGGAGATATTGTACTTGAAACCCGCTTGAAATTTTGCACAAATAATTTTTATTAGTGTAGGTCGGTTGGGATTGTAAATGGGCCAAATCGGTACATGTTTTGATATAGCTGCCATATAAACCGATCTTGGGTCTTGACTTCTTGAGCCTCTAGAGGGCACAATTCTCATCCGTTTTGGCAGAAGTTTTGTACAACGGCTTCTCTCATCACCTTCAACATACGTGTCTAATATGGTCTGAATCGATGAGTAGCTTGATACAGCTCCCATATAAACGGATCTCCCGATTTTGCTTCTTGAGCCCCTACAAGGCGCAATTCTTATCCGAATGAACTTAAATATTACACAATGACTTCTACAATGTTCAGCATTCACTTATGGTACGAATCGGACTATACCTTGATATAGATGCAATAGCATAACAGTTCTTATTCAATATTCTTTGTCTGCTTAAAAAAGAGATACTATGCGCAGGATCTCGACAAATGCGATCCATAGTGGAGGGTATATAAGATTCGGCCCAGCCAAACTTAGCACGCTCTTCCTTGCTATATATAAGATAAATTTAGTAGTAGTTTAGTAGTCATCTTTCAACGAGACAACGACCCCAAGCACACGAGTAAGGTCGCTAAAAAATATTTTGAGGAAAATAAAGTTGAAAAGTTAGAATGGCCTGCTCAAGCCTTGATCTAAACCACATAGAGCATCTTTGGGCTATCCTAGATGACAAAATCCCGATGAAATCCAGATCAAATCTTCAAACATTTTGGGAAAAAATCCAAAGTGAATGGAGAGCAATTGCAACAAATAATCTGAAGATCCTTGCTTTAAGTATGACGAAAGATTGAGAGAAGTCATAAATAACAAAGGAGGAGCAACTTCGTACTGAATTTTAAAGTTATTTAATGTTTATACCCTCCACCATAGGATGGGGGTATATTAATATCGTCATTCTGTTTGTAACTACTCGAAGTATTCGTCTGAGACCACATAAAGTATATATATTCTTGATCGTCGTGATATTTTATATCGATCTAGCCATGTCCGTCCGTCTGTCTGTCAAAAGCACGCTAGCTTTCGAAGGAGTAAAGCTAGCCGCTTGAAATTTTTGCACAAATGCTTCTTATTAGTGTAGGTCGGTTTGGATTGTATATGCGCTATATCTGTCCACGTTTTGACATAGCTGCCATATAAACCGATCGTGGGTCTAGATTTCTTGAGCCTCTAGAGGGCGCAATTCCTATCCGATTGGAATGAAATTTCAGCTTCAGGAGCTCATTGGCCTGAGAATAATCGATTATGCGAACGGAAAGTAGAAAGAATTTTTACGTTGGGCAATCGATAACGTTGAGTCCCCCGGCCGGGGGCGGAACTCAGGCGTTTGTTCGGACTGAATGAATCGATTCGGGCTTCATGAGGTAGCTAGCGAGGCAGAACTTTGTACTCTGTACAGAAAGATGGAAACTTTTTTCCACATAGCCCTGTGCGTGAGCGGCGACATGATTCTGAAGGCTTCGATCGGCAAGGACTCGGAGCGCTATTTGATGAGTAAAAAGTACAGGCTTTGTCCGACTTTCGAAGTCAAAAAGTGATTCTAGGGAGGAGACTAAGAGTGGTGCAGATTAATCTACACCACTCCGTAGCCGCCTCGAACAACATCCTTCAACTTTCTTTCTAACTCTTCGGTCGACATTGCATTCATTCAGGAACCTTATGTTGTTAAAAATAGGATCTCTGGGTTAGGCAATAGGAATTACACAGTCTTTACTTCACCCTCAGGTGAAAAGATAAGGACACGTATTGAGGGTAGAAAAAGTTTAATCATCTTTCAATCAAACTGTAACAATGGTGATCGGACGTCTTTGAGATTGAGTGTTTGTTATTGGGTTGCCCAAAAAGTAATTGCGGATTTTTCATATAGTCGGCGTTGAAAATTTTTTTTCACAGCTTGTGAATCTGTAATTGCATTCTTTCTTCTGTCAGTTATCAGCTGTTACTTTTAGCTTGCTTTATAAAAAAAAGTATATTTGATTAAAGTTCATTCTAAGTTCTATTAAAAATACATTTACTTTCTTTTAAAAAATCCGCAATTACTCTTAACAGGTCAGAGGTGATAGGCATAACTTTGACGAATCTCGATGACACTATCTTAAGGGATTGGAGAGAGTTCGACGAGGACTCATTTTCGGACCACAGATATATCTTATTCGATCTGATGTTGTTTCCGGGCAACACCGAACGAACCCCAAAAAAACCCAAGCTTCGAACCATTAGCACTTTGATTACTGATAGAAGAAACTTGAATTGACAGCGAATACGTTGACAGAAACCATGTTGAGTAGTTATGAGGAGAACTGCCCTCTAACAAATCCAGGTAAGAAATCGCAAGCTGTTCGGTGAAACAACGTCTTAAGGCAGACTACGAGGAGAGCTTATAATAGAGGGAAAAAAACCTGTTCAGGGAGTCCTTAAACAAGTTCAAGAGTGAGGTGAAATAGTTCAGGAGAGCCTCATGGGTATAACGGAACCTCTAAGGAATCTAACTCTGAGGCGCTCAAACTACTGGCTGTTATACACTTCCCTGGGCGCTCGGACGTGGGCCGTTTGTCATTTAACTCGGATGGTCACTGTCCATGGTTGAGGGGACATGATAACGGAGGAGAAGATAGTCTGGACGGTGAATTCGTTCGAACCCTACATGTCAATGGGATCGGATGGCGTAGAACATGCAAAAGGCAGCACCGATTGTCGTACGACTTCTTAAGATGGTTTTTAGAAGCTGTATTTTGATGGACTATGTACGGACTGCGTAGCGGAAAGTTAAGTTGATTTTTATCCCGAAAGCCGAAAGGGGGAAAACCGATCCAATCTCTACCCAAGGAGTCAGACCAATAAACCTCTCCTCCTTCATTTTGAAGGCTTTGAAGAGACTAAGTGTCATATGATTTAGGGACTATGTCGACCCCACGTTTGTACAAGGCTATCAACATGCGTTCACTAAGGGTCGGTCGGTTGACATCACCCTTCATGATGTGGTTGACTACATTGAGGGGAATTTGTGTGTGTGTGACTGCACTCTGGCGGCCTTCTTGGACATAGAAAGGGCTTTTAAAAAGTTGGAGTCCATACATGGTGCCCTTGTGGACATGGACCACGACCTGGACCTTTTCACCAGAAGGAGGAAGCTGGGTGTTTTTGGTGCTTTGAAGCTACCGCTTTCTTCGAAGGCCAAGTACTTGGACGTTATTCTTGACCAGAAACTAAGTCAAAGAAGAAACGTTCGAGAAAGGGTCAAAAGGGGAATGTATGCTCTCTACTTCTGTCGCAACTCGTTTGGAAGAAAATGGGTCCTAAGGCCGGACCGGTGCACTGGATATTAACGGGAGTCGTTCGGCCAATTCTCCCCTCTGGTTGTCTGGGGTGGCACAAAGCTTTGCCCTTAATTATGCCCTTCGCAGGATGATCGAGAAGATACAGGGAACCGCGACAGGTTAATCTCAGGGCCAAGAAGAAGTGCCCAAAAAGAGGCGGCTAATGGCATTCTCGAACTTATGACTTAACACCTATTTGCAAGGGATTCAGGTACACGGCGTTCCTCTTACTTAGGCAATTTTTCTGTTCTGTGGAGGGATGGTGTTGCCGCGAGGCGCCATGCTATACGCGACGCGACTGATTATATACTACTAGAGTCCGTCCTTGTTGATAGCATGGAAGTGGTTTTCCCGAAACGGAATCTCTGAGTTGGGGGCACCTGCCCTTCCCCGGACCCTCTTTATACACGAATGGGTCTAAATTGGATGGCGGCACTGAAGCAGGATTGATTTCTTTGGAATCAGTGAATCTTATAGACTTCTGGATGTGTGCAGCGTCTTTCAGGCAAAGGATTTCGCGATAATAAAGGCACTGGGGACGATGTTGATGTGGGCGCAGGGGCCCAATCAGACCGTCACAATATACATGGACAATCAGGCGGCGCTGATGGCTCTGGCGTCGGGCCGTGGGACCCCGGCCATCAAGGTATAGTGAAGAACGAAGCAGCAGACGAGCTGGACAGGAATTAAACTCTGATTGCCAAAGATTTTGCTATGGAATCAATAAGGCCTCCACTGTGCGATCTTCTTGGTAGGGTAGACATCTTCTACGAATAAGGCGTGGGCTAGTGCTGTAGGTTAAAAGGTATCAAAGGCGCTGTGGCCGAGTATTTCGCAAAACAGGACGTCGCTTATCCTGGGGCTGAGAACGCATGCCTTAGGACTGCTAATATGAGCCCTGACTGGACACTGTTCGTCAGGTCTTTGATGTCGCGCTACGTACAGGGAGAGACTGCCGCGCAATTGCGACGAGAAGGCACAGGTTAATGGGTGTTTGAGCCTGTATTCCCCACAGAGTCTACGCCCTCTTGATATTCCTGAGTTCTGTAGAGGCTTGAGTTTGCCGACGGTGAGTTTCTTCTCTTTTTATGCATTAGTTTCGTTTTTTGTCCTTATTTGCTGTCGTTTATCGTTCTATGGTTTATGGCTAGGGTGAGCACAATGGATCTAAGATTTCCGAATGAAGCGGCTATTAGTCGAGGTTGCTAGTCGTGTGCCCTCCCCCCTAACCTAACCCATCACATTCTATGTATTTTAATAACACCTTGAATTTACTCCCACTAAAACTTACGCCCGCTACGCCATTGATTCAATATCATACCCCAGTCTACGTTAAGGCCATAATTTATGGTCAAATAAGTTGCAATCCAAACGTTTTTCCTTTTTGTGGCTTTTTGATCAAATTGCATGGACACATACTCGTAAACAAGCAAAGAGTTGAACAGGCAAACAGACATCACAAAAAGGATGTATCCATCATTTCTCCATACCCAAGGGTGGCAAATGTGTGAGTGCATGTGAATGTTTACCAAAGTCTGGCAACTCTATTTGCAGGTGTTTGGGGGAACAAGGCAAACAAACAACAACATCATCTGCAGTATCAGCTCCAAGGTTTTTCAGCTTTATATTGACTTCATGTAGGTGTACTTTTTGGTTTGGAAGGGGGATAAATCATTTCAACATGTTACCTCTCGGCTTCGGACAATGTTTGGCTTTTTAGCTGTATATGGAAGAAGTAGGTTGTTATCCTATCAGCCAAAGCTCTCGAACAGCTCAGTTGATCGAACAAATCTAAAAAATGTGATTGTTCGCAATGTGGTTTCCCTCGTGGAGGGTGGGATGGGGCGACCCAAAAATTTTATTGTAGATGCAGTTTATATGGCGAATGACGGTGGTGGGGAGTCATTGGTTGGTCCACTATGCAAATCTTCAAGTGAAAATTCCGTTACATACTCTATTATGCATGTATTGATAAGGGTGATGACTTTTTTCCTGTATCCTGCATCATTAATGGAAGAGTTTTTGCCTATTAATGACTAAAATGGAATTTATTCTATTTAGATAAAGAAAAAAATCATAAAGCACTCGAAAGTTATATTTTTGTGAAAAAATTTTATTTGTTTAAAAAAAAAAGTATCATAACTTTCGCGAAAATCCACATAACCAATGAACAAAATGAGACATTGATCATAGAAATCGATGCACATCTCTCCTTTTCATGTACAATTAAGTGAAGGTATCTCGTTTTGCATCGATTGTACTGTGGTGGTCATAAAATTAGGACGCCGCTTTTATACCCACCAACGAAGGATGAGGGTATACATTTTGTCATTCCGTTTGCAAAACATCGACACATCCATTTTGTCTTAAAAATCGAAGACGATCTAGCCATCTCCGTCCGTCTGTCTGTTGAAACCACGCTACAGTCTTTAAAAAAAGAATTTTTGAGCTTAAAACACATCTTTTTTCTTTGTCCATAGGCCGGTTAAGTTTGAAAATGGGCTATATCTTCATATAACCCCCATATAGACACATTTATTATCCGGCACATATAGACACATTTATTATCCGGTTTTGCTAAAATTCGAGACAGTGAGTTGTGCTCGATATTCTCTTTACACCCTCCACCATAGGATGGGGGTACACTAATTTCGTCATTCTGTTTGTAACTCCTCGAAATATTCATCTAAAGTATATATATTCTTGATCGTCATAACATTTTAAGTTGATCTAGCCATGCACGTTCGTCTGTCTGTCGAAAGCACGCTAACTTTCGAAGGAGTAAAGCTAGCCGCTGGAAACTCTGCACAAATACTTCATATTAGTGTAGGTCGGTTGGGATTGTAAATGGGCTATATCGGTCCATGTTTTGATATAGCTGCCATATAAACCGATCTTGACTTCTACTATGGTCTTCAATCTTCAAATCAATTATGGTCCGACTCGAACCTTAACTTGATATAGCTCCAATATTATAGCAATTCTTTTGTTTTTTTGTGTCCTTTGTTTGCCCAAAAAGGATATCGGGAAAAGAACGCGACAAATGCAATCTATGGTGGAGGGTATATAAGATTCGGCCCGGCCGAACTATGCACGCTTTTACTTGTTTAATTTAGCCCCGATCGGTTCAGATTTGGATATAGCCCCTCAACATCTTTCTGCAATTTGGCCCAGATCGGTCCAGATTTGGAAATAACTGGCATATAGACAGATTTCTCGATTTAAAGTCTTGGGCACATGAAAGGCGCATTTGTTGTCCGATTTCGCTGTAATTTGACACTGGTACTTATGTTTGGCTTGTAAGGTAGGGCTAAAGTCGGGGGATGCCAACCTTTTGATACCCTACACCACATTGGATATGCAAGCTAAGTAGTCGAATATAAATTTTCGTGTGAATCGGTTTACAAATGATCAAATTATTGCAATACTAGTACAAATCGGACGAACATTTAAATGTCAGCTATATCTAAATCTGAGCCGATTTCTATGAACTTCGTTAATAATATCGAGACTTAGAAGAGAATTACTCGTGCAAAATTTCGTGAGAATCGGTTTACAAACAACGGTATTATTGCAATTTTAGTCAAATCGGACGAACATATATATGAGAGCTGTATCTAAATCTGGGCCGATTTCTATGAAAGTAACCAATAATGTTGAGACTTATAATAGAACGCTTTGTGCAAAATTTCGTGAGAATCGGTTTACAAATGGCAAAATAACTGCAATTTTAGTCCAAATCGGACGAACATAATATTGGAGCTATATCCGAATCTAGTAGGCCAATAGGCTTCATCTCTGGGAATGCTTGCGCCAAATTTGAAGACGATCGGATGAAAATTGCATCCTGTATTTTGTACACAGTTTAACATGGACGGACCGACAGACGGACATAGCTAAATCGAATCAGAAAGTGACGCTGAGTCGATCGGTATACCTATCAATGGGTCTATCTGTCTTCCTTATGGGTGTTACAAAAAAAAAATGCACCAAGTTATAATACCCTGTACCACAGTAGTGGTATAGGGTATATAGACCAATATTTTGTTCCACAAAATTGAACAATGACTTGTACTTATTCGACCACTCAATGTCCATGACGACTCTGGTTCAAACCGGACCATATTTCGATATAGCAATGGAACATAAATTATTATGAGAAATGGTTTACATGCATACCCGAAGTGGTGGGTATTTAAAGCTCAGCCCGGCCGAACTTACGAATTTTTTTACTTGTTAATTTTGAAAAAGTTACATTTTATTGAAAATAAATGAAACAAGTAAGAGCGTTCTTAGTTCGTCCGGGCCGAATCTTATATACCCTCCACCATGGATCGCATTTGTCGAGTTCTTTGCGCACTATCTCTTTTTAGGCAAACAAAGAATATTGAATATGGACTGTTATGCTATTGGAGCTATATCAGGTTGTAGTCCGATTCGGACCACAAATGAATTGAATGCTGAACATTTTAGAAGTCATTGTGTTTTGTGTATTTCAGTCCATTCGGATAAGAATTGTGCCTTGTAGGGGCTTAAAAAACAAAATTGGGAGATCGGTTTATATGGGAGCTGTATCAAGCTATAGATCGATTCAGACCATATAAGACACGAATGTTGAAGGTCATGAGAAAAGCCGTTGAACGTAATTTTTGCCAAATCGGATGAGAATTATGATCTCTAGAGGCTCAAGAAGTCAAGATCCCAGATTGGTTTGTATGGCAGCTACATCAGGTTATGTACCGATTTGCGCCATACTTAGCACAGTTATTGGAAGTCATAACAAAACACCTTGTGCAAAATTTCGGATGAGAATTGCGCCCTCTAGCGGCTCAAGAAGTCAAGATACAAGATCGGTTTATATGGCAGCTATACCAGTCTATGAACCAGTTTGAATCGTACTTAGCACAGTTGTTGGAGGTGATACCAAAACACCACCTGCAAAATTAAAGCCACATCGGTTAAGAATTTCGCGCTCTAAAAGCTGAAGATGCCAAGATTCCACATCGGTTTATATGGCAGCTATATCAGGTTATATACCGATTTACGACAAACTTAGCAAAGTTGTCGGACAAGAATTACGTCCTCTAGAGGCTGAAGAAGTCAATACCCAAGATCGGTTTATGTGGCAGCTATATCAAAACATCGACCGATTTGGCCCATTTGCAATCCCAACTGAGCTATACTAATAAAAAGTATTTGTGCGTAATTTCAAGCAGCTAGCTTTACTCCTTCGAAAGTTTGCGTGCTTTCGACAGACAGACGGACGGACATGGCTAGATCGACTTAAAATGGCATGACGATCAAGAATATATATACTTTATTGGGTCCCAGACGCATATATCGAGGTGTTACAAACAGAATGACGAAATTACTATACCCCCATCCTTTGGTGGAGGGTATACAAAAAGCTTAATTTTACATTAGTGATCCCATAAGACATGATCAGGAAAATGTGTTCATAAAACTAGTAAAAGCGTTCGTTCGGCCAAGCCGAATACTGGGAACCCACCATCATGGGTTCTGCTAAAATTTGGGAGCAATATCTGGTTATTGACCGATTTAGACTGTATTTGGCACAGTTGTTGAAAGTTATGACAGAACACTATATGCAAAATTTCAGCCAAATCGGATAAAAGACGCTGCTTGTAAGGGCTCAAGAAGTTAAATCGGAAGATCGGTTTATTTGGGAGCTATATTCAGATCTGAACCGATATGGCCCATTTGCAATCCTCAACGATCATCAATCTTAAGTACCTGTGCAAAATTTCAAGCGGCTAGCTTTACGCGTTCGATCGCTATCGTGATTTCGACAGACGGACTGACGGACGAACATGAATAGATCGATTCAGAACGTCGAGACGATCAAGAATATATATACTTTATCGGGTCCTAGATTAATATTTCGGGGTGTTACAAACGGAATGACTGGATTAGTATACCTCCATCCTATGGTGGTGGGTATAAAAATATTGGCAACAAAGTTGCTGAGTTATTTAAAAAGGCAAGGACACTTCTGTTTTTCGTGTATTAAGAAAATAGGGGTATGATTTGTGTAACTTAAATTAGTTCTTCGGGTTGTTTTCAAGATTCTTACCGCTCCGTAAACTCGAATAACTATTTTGGTAACCCTTTCATATACTGCTTTTCAACATGGGGGAAGAGCAGTACTTGAATTTCATCGTCTTCTCCTCCCCAAAGCTACCGAGAGTTTTTTAATAGGTATGAATATGTTGATCTGAGATGATCACACCAATAAATCAACAACAACAAATCCTTTCATTTCTCTCTCCATAGAAATATGGAAATGTTGATCCATACTTTGGGTATTCTTACGTTTAGAATTCCCAAAATACCATAAAAAAGCACCGTAAAACCATTTTATTTCCTCCATCAGGATTTATAGTCTTTAAAGTATACTGAGGTTCAAGAAAAAACTTGACCTTCAGCATATTTTAAATGCCATAAATCCTGATGGAGGCAACATAATAGGTATGGGGTGTTTTTCTAGGTACGTTGTGGTTCCTAAAGAAGCTCAAAGCTGTCGTCTCAATGGGCAGCAACGGTGTGGCATCAACTTTCCTCCGGGTCATTGAAATCCCACCACATGTTAGCCAGGAATCCACAAGGTTATCTAAGGAAAGGTACTCGGCTGAAAGATTACTTGGTAAGCAGGGAGAAGAAACCCCTTGAGAGCAGAATCGCAGAAGGACTCCAGAATGTGTTTAATATATATATTTTTTTGGCAGGATTCGAAGAGCAATTATGACCAATCGAAAGCAGCCTTCAGCAATGGTAAAACTGAGATTATGGAAACAGAGGGCTGGAGAGATGACATGAGGTTAGTCTTCCAACTCAAACCCATTTGCAAAGTTTAGGCAGATCCCAAATATATGCAATACACGCCGGAATTCTCAGGGGCTGATCATTGGTAAGGATATTGGCGAACTATGTGTAGCTCTGAATAACTACCCAAAAGCTCTCAAACTATTGAAGTCCCAACAGATGAATCTCCAATCAACATTTCCCGAAACAACCAATGCTGTGTGCATGCGACCAAAGTTATACAAGAGTTATACAACTTCTGCCGCAACCAGGACAACCTCCCACTAATATTCATCATCTCCAATGACAACGTTAGTATTTGACTTCTTGTGTTTTATGATCCTATCCTATCCTATCCAATTCTATAACTGCTTATATTGACTTCTAAACTTGCCCAAAATGCTGAAACAAAAAGTTGTAAATCATTTTATGCTTGAGGTTTTATTTATTGAATCACCCCATGTGTAAGATTTTATCTAATCTTAATTGAAAGCTCATCCAAATATGAAATAGGAATATGAGGGTGTAAAAAAGTCATCACCCTAATATTGACCCAATAGTGAACCGGTGCATTAATGAATGAATGAATGATGTTTGTAGTGTGTGGGGCAGGAGAAGGGCTACTTGCAACAATATTTTCCCAGCTTTTCCATTTCATTGATTGCACTACCTGATTGAGGCAATAATTCACGTCATCATGCCTGCCATACGCTGGAAAAAAGATTGAGTTTTTTCTGCATTTAAACCGAAAGTAAACATTCCCTGATGGTGATGATGTTGTTGATGATGACCTTAGAGTTAACCGCTATATCTGGCGGTAGGTATTTTGAAATGCAGCAATGACTGAGGATTCCTTGATGAAATATGGACAATTGAAGGTTTTGGCTACTGCTGTTACGTGAAGTGTGTGTTGGAGACAAAATCGAGGAAGCTCTATGTACGACGGGGAAAAGTGATTTAGAATTTAATTCGTCACAGAAGGAAGTTATTCTTGTCAGCAGAAGATACACGTTACCCACGATGGCACCTGTCTCCTTGAGGGGAGAGAATGTGCCATTTAGCCGGGCAGCAAATTAAACTTAAAATTCAACGTTTTGAAAAGGTCAAAAAGGAAATTCTATCCCAGTATACTTGCAAGAAGGCAATTGGCAAATTTTGGAATTTAAAAGCGCGTGTAGTGCTTATGATGTTATATGGCATTGTCGTCTGGTGAACGGTGTTCCAAAAATTCAGCTACTGGAGGAGACCATCTTATTCTCTAAATTTAATGCTACAAATCGCTGCGACCACTGTCGGGGAGTGGTGGAAAATCGAAAAAAAAAACACGTAAAAGCATGCTAAGTTCGGCCGGGCCGAATCTTATATACCCTTCACCATACGTCGCATTTGTCGAGTTGTTTTCTCGGCATCTTTTCTTAGGCAAAAAAAAAGAAAAGATTTGCTCTGCTATAAGAGCGATATCAAGATATGGTCCGGTTCGGACCACAATTATATTGGAGACCTGTGTAAAATGTCAGCCAAGTCGAATAGGAATTGTGCCCTTTGGGAGCTCAAGAAGTAAAATAGAGCGATCGATTTATATGGCTGCTGTATCAGGCTATAGACCGATTCAGACCATAATAAACCCGTATGTTGATGGTCATAAGAGGATCCGTCGTACAAAATTTCAGGCAAATCGGATAATAATTGCAAATCCGATAATAACTGCTAGAGGCTCAAGAAGTAAAGATCCCAGATCGGTTTATATGACAGCTATATCAGGTTCTGAACCGATATGAACTTTATTTCGCACAGTTGTTGAAAGTCATAATATAATACGTCATGCAAAATTTTAGCCAAATCGGATAGGAATTGCGCCCTCTAGAAGCTCAAGAAGTCAAGTCCACATATCGGTTTATATGACAACTATATCAGGTTATGAACCGATTTGAACTATACTAGGCACAGCTGTTAGAAATCATAACAAAATACTTCGTGCAAAATTTTATTCAAATCTGATAAGAATCGATAACAAAACACGTCGCGCAATTTTTCATTCCAATCGGATAAGAATTGCGGCCTCTAGACGCTCAAGAATTCAAGACCCAAGATCGGTATATATGGCAGCTATATCAGGTTATGGACCGATTTGAACCATACTTGACACTGTTGTTGGAAATCATAACAAAACACGTCGTGCAAAATTTCATTGCAATGGGATAAGAATTGCGCCCTCTAGAGGCGCAAGGTTTATATGGCAGCTACATCAGGTTATTGACCGATGTGAACCATACTTAGCACAGTTGTTGAAAGTCATAGCGAAACACGTCGTGCAAAATTTCATTCCAATCGGGTAAGAATTGCGCCCTCTAGAGGCTCAAGAATTCAAGACCCAAGATCGGTTTATATGGCAGCTCATCAGGTTATTAACCGATGTGAACCATAATTGATATCATAACAAAACACGTCGTTCAAAATTTCATGGCTAGATCGACAGAAAATGTCACGACAATCAAGAATATATATACTTTATGGGGTCTCAGACGAATATTTCGAGTAGTTACAAACTGAATGACGAAATTAGTATACCCCCATCCTATGGTAGAGGGTATAAAAATATTAAAGAATATTCCGAGTAAGAACGGGTAAAGTATCTCTTTAAAATTTTAAATGGTTAGATCTGAGGTGGAGGCGAGATTATGTTCAAAATTGTCCGGGCGCCTTTTGGCAGGCTCCTAAAATTGGTGCCTGCCAAATCTTTGTTTGTAGTCAGATTTCCAACATTTTTTTGCTGGACAGTGCTAAAAATTCCCTACCAAAAAAGTCCGCTTGAGGTCTACAATATCTTGTATTGTTTCGAGGATACTCGACTTTTAATTTTATTAGGAACTAGCTGGCCGGGCCCGCCTTCTTTTACTTTATATGGAACAAAACTTTCCTTGGAATATTTTTTTTTGACAATTAAAGAGCTTTTAGTAAAATACCATGCTACGAAAATAGTATATCGCTTGACTTACAGTTTAACAATATAAGTGCCTTTGTCCGAATCCCATATGATCTTTATTGGTCTACGAATTTAAGTTTGGATGTAAGGTTTAAGAGGAGTAAGGCTTAAGAGGAGTTTACAGGGTGAGGCGTCTCCCAAGCACATGGCCCCAAAATAGGTTATCAAATTCGTTTTCTAATCTCAAATAAAGGGTGATTTTTTTGAGGTTAGGATTTTCATGCATTAGTATTTGACAGATCACGTGGGATTTCCGACATGGTGTCAAAGAGAAAGATGCTCAGTATGCTTTGACATTTCATCATGAATAGACTTACTAACGAGCAACGCTTGCAAATCATTGAATTTTATTACCAAAATCAGTGTTCGGTTCGAAATGTGTTCAAATTTTGACAAATTTTGTTCAGCGATGAAGCTCATTTCTGGTTGAATGGCTACGTAAATAAGCAAAATTGCCGCATTTGGAGTGAAGAGCAACCAGAAGCCGTTCAAGAACTGCCCATGCATCCCGAAAAATGCACTGTTTGGTGTGGTTTGTACGCTGGTGGAATCATTGGACCGTATTTTTTCAAAGATGCTGTTGGACGCAACGTTACGGTGAATGAACACATTTCGAACCGAACACTGATTTTGGTAATAAAATTCAATGATTTGCAAGCGTTGCTCGTTAGTAAGTCTATTCATGATGAAATGTCAAAGCATACTGAGCATCTTTCTCTTTGACACCATGTCTGAAATCCCACGTGATCTGTCAAATACTAATGCATGAAAATCCTAACCTCAAAAAAATCACCCTTTACCTTTCATTTGAGCCACATATTGGCATGGTCGAAATTTTTTTTTCCTTTGGGAGTGTTTTGGGAAAAGGGTGATGCCCTAAATACATGGTCCTACATTTGGATATCAAATTCATATTCTACTCCCAAATACTTTTAATTTGAGCCCGATATTGCTATTGTCACTAAAAAATTGCTGTTTGTGGTGTATTTTGGGAAAGTGAAAGACCCCCAGAAAATTGGTCCCGAAAGTAGGTATCAATTCTTGCTCTACCCCCCAGTACCTTTCATTTAATCTCCACATTGACATGGTCGGTAAATATGCCCGATTTAGGGGTGTTTTGGGGATTGGGGTGGTCCCCCAAACACTAAGCCCGGAAAATATGCTCTATTCTCATATAACTCTATATCATTTATTTGAACCCCATATTGCCATTGGCCTGAAGATGGGATATCAAATTCGTTTTGAAATCACATTTAAACTCCTTATTGCAAAAGTCAGCAAATGTGTGCGGTTTGGGTTATTGGCCCTAAAAACTATAAATATTTAGTTCCACTCTCTTTACGACACAAATTGTCTTGGTGAGCAAATACGTCCTATTTGGAGGTTTTTATGGTGGTGGGACGTCCCCTAGTCCGTGGGTCCCTAATGTTGATATCAGATACATGGTCTACTCCCAAATACCTTTAATTTGGTTTGAGGGATGGGCGGCCACTCAGTGAGTTGGCCTTGGAAATATATATCGGATTCGTCTTCGACTCTAAAAACCCTCTTATTTGAGCCTCATATTGCAAAAGTCAGCAAATACTTACTATTTGGGTGGTGTTGTGGGGGTGGGGTGGCCCCATATACACTTTTCTCGAATATTGATATCAGATTCGTGCTTTACTCCCAAAGACCTTTCATTTGAGCCCCATGTGGCTATGGTCGTAAATGTGTCCCCTTTGGGGGAGGATTTTGGGGAGAGGCGGCCCCCCAAATACTTGGTCCCATATTTGGATATCAGATTCCAATTCCACACTTATATACCTTTTATTTCAGCCCCATATTCCCATGGTCAGTAAATAAGTCCTGTTTGGGGGGTGTTTTGGGGAAGGGGTCCACCCCCCAGAAACGTGGTCCCACAGTTGGATATCAGATTCTTATTAGTATTCTACTCGCAAATACCTTTCATTTGAGTCCCATATTGCCATGGTTGGTAAATATGTCCGATTCAGGGGTGTTTTGGGGGTTGGGTTGGTCCCCCTAGCACTTGGTTCGACAAATGGATATCAGATACGGTTTCTTATCCTAAATACCTTTCATTTGAGTCCCATATTGTCGTGAGTGGTCTAATTATATGTTTGGTAGGTTTTAGGGTGGGGCGGCCCCCCTAGGTACCCCATCCGAAATTTGGATACTAAATTTTTACTTTTAGGGTGCCATATGAGTGCACACAAAATCGCTTAAATCGCACCCCCCCATCTCCGAGATCTGGCGTTTCTGAAAATTAGGGTAAGGTGGAGGTTCCCCAGCCGTTTCTGATTCTATAAGGAACACACAAACAAACAAACAGTTGATTTTTATATATAAGAATATTGACCGAGACCTGCTACAAATAGTGTCCACATCTGAATATTCAGTTAAAAGTTATCCGGTTTTTAAGTCAACAAACTTGTAATAAGTGTTTTTTTTGCATTTTTTTGTCGACAAAAGTATTTTTATTCAAAGAGATACCTCTACACAACCTCACACGGCATATTTTTTACTATTTTTTATACCCACCACCCAAGGATGGGTCGAAATATCCGTTTCCAACCCTGTACAGTTATATATATTCTTGATCAGCGTAAAAATCCAAGACGATCTAGCTGTGTCCGTCTGTATGTTGAATTTACGCTACAGTATTTGAAAAGAGAGATATTGATCTGAAACTTTGCACAGATTCTTTTTCTGTCCATTAGCAGGTAAAGTTCGAAGATGGGCTATATCGGACTATAACTCGATATAACCCCCATGTAGACCGATTTAGGGTCTTAGGCCCATAAAAGCCACATTTCTTTTCCGATTTTGCTGAAATTCGGGACAGTGAGTTGTGTTAGGCCAGTCGACATCTTCCTAAATTTAGCCCAGATCGGTTCAGATTTAGATAAAGCTGCCATCAGGGACGTAGGTAGGATTTTATTATTTATTTATTTTTTTTTTTTGGGGGGGGGGGGGGGGCACTCCACATTTTTTTTCAAAATTGAAAATTGCAAAAATGTTTCTTTTACTGTGATATTGGTAAAGATACCTAAAATTTTTGTTTTTTTTGAAAATTGCCGTCGCTAATATGTGCAAGTCAGAGCTGAATTTACGGCTTGCCAACACACTATTTTCAGGCCGATCCCAATCTTTCAAAGCCTTGTCTTTGCGAATATCTTAGTTTTATAGTAATAGTTTTGACGAATCATCTTCAGTATTTTGATGCCATTTTTTTTTTTTTTTTTTTTTTTTGTTGCGCTCATTTTAATTTGAATACATTTTATGATTTCAACAGGTTATTGTTTGTGTCGGTCAATTGGTTTTAAATGATATTATATTTCCATAACATTTAACGCAAATAAATTAAACAAGTAAAAGCGTGCTAAGTTCGGCCGGGCCGAATCTTATATACCCTCCACCATGGATCGCATTTGTCGAGTTCTTTCTCTTTTTAGGCAAAAAAATGATATAAGATAAGATTTGCTCTGCCATTAGAGCGATATCAAGATATAGTCCGGTTTGGACCACAATTAAATTATATGTTGGAGACCTGTGTCAAATGTCAGCCAATTCGAATAAGAATTGCGCCCTTTGTGGCCTCAAGAAGTAAAATAGAGAGATCGATTTAGATGGGAGCTGTATCGGGCTATAGACCGATTCAGACCATAATAAACACGTATGTTAATGGTCATGAGAGAATCCGTCGTACAAAATTTCAGGTAAATCGGATAATAATTGCGACCTCTAGAAGCTCAAGAAGTCAAGATCCCAGATCGGTTTATGTGGCAGCTATATCAGGTTGTGAACCGATTTGTACCTTATTTGACATAGTTGTTGAAAGCAACAATAAAAAAACGTCTTGAAAAATTTCAGCCAAATCGGATAGGAATTGCACCCTCTAGAAGCTCAAGAAGTCAAGTCCCCAGATCTGTTTATATGATAGCTATATCAGGTTATGAACCGATTTGAACCATACTTGGCACAGTTGTCGGATATCATAACAAAATACTACGTGCCAAAATTCATTCAAATTGGATAAGAATTGCGCCCTCCAGAGGCTCAAGAAGTCAAGACCCAAGATCGGTTTATATGGCAGCTATATCCGGTTATGGACCGATTTGAACCATACATGGCACAGTTGTTGGATATCATAACAAAACACGTCGTGCAAAATTTCATTACAATCGGATAAGAATTGCGCACTCTAGAGGCTCAAGAAGTCAAGACCCAAGATCGGTTGCTATGGCAGCTATATCAAAACATGGACCGATATGGCCCATTTACAATACCTACTGACCTACACTAATAAGAAGTATTTGTGCAGCTTTACTTCTTCGGAAGTTAGCGTGCTTTCGACAGACAGACGGACGGACGGACGGACAGACGGACGGACATGGCTAGATCGACATAAAATTTCTCGAAGATCAAGAATATATATACTTTATGGGGTCTCAGACGAATATTTCGAGTAGTTACAATCAGAATGAAGAAATTAGTATACCCCCCATCCTATGGTGAAGGGTATAAAAATTAAAGAACATAAATGTTAAATATTTCAAAAAAATTAATTTTGATAAATTTTTATGGCGAGCAATCAACGTTCTGCGCAAATGATGCCGCTTATTTCTCCTTCCACGGCGAAACAATTAAAGGTGGTCTCATTTGTCATCAAGATGTCATTTCAATATTGGTATTGTTCTCAACACAATCAAAGAAACTTGACCTCGTTTGCGTACGTATGCCAGTTAAATGAGTAAAAGAGAGACTCAAACAAAGAGAACGTTCACAAAATGGGGTAGTTTGATGTACATTTAAACACAGGACAGACATCTTAATACCGTCAAACTGGCCGGCTGTTCGCGTGAGCCCACCTGCATGAATCCAATCCACCTTGTTCTTCTCCGAACTTAATTAAAATCGATCGAAAACCTTTCTTTGATGGAAAATATGTCCCGTAAAAATTGCATCCAACTATTGTCGTATATGGCTATAATTTACACCAAGTTTTTATAAAAGTCTTCCTAATTTATTGGAGATAAAATAAGAAAAGGTAGTAGAACTAGAAATAGGAAATACGATGAGATTTCCACGTTACTGCAGTTGTAATCTTGTTTCTTAATTTGCCCACTAATTTTTACTCGGTAAATGAAAAAAATAAAAAATTGAGGTCAAATGAACTAGCGACAACCGTAAGTGTAATATAAAACTTGCACTCGTAGATAAAAGTCTGCCGACTAATATTATTTTAACACATTTCCTTACTTAAGGTGGGTATTGAGATCTTTTCATTGCAATCTTTTTATTGTAGAACGACTTTTTTTTTGAAGAAAATCAATAATTCAAAAAGTAAATTTTAAATTTTTTAAAAAATATTTCACTGTGTCCAACACTACGGTCAAAGCCTACAGTTGACTAATCGATTTCTATACTAACTCACTATAAGCTCCGTATCAATTGCCTTAAATACTGTGTTGTGAGTTATGAAATGGGTATGGGTTCAAAAATACCCAGCAATGGAGCTGCCTTAGAAAAATTCCAGCTCGAGCTAGGAAAGAGGTATCCTGATGAAAATTGGATTGGCGTAGAATGGACGACTAAAACTAGTTAAATACAATTTTTTCACTTTTATTATAAGGTCATGGGAAATTGGTATGTCGAAAGTTGTTTTAGTTTTTTACATCCAAAAATATCCAACAAAAATTTTTCCTCAAAATTCTTAGAAGTGAGATTTATGGAATGCATTTTAGTGTCTTGTTGCATTTGATGGTTTCTATATTAAAAAACTAAATTTATGGCCATAAGCAAGCGGTTGCCATTTTATGTCAATGTAATTAAATCCACCTTTCTTCGCTGAATGGTTACAAAATATTTAAAAAATGATTTTTGTTGTTGTAAATACACGTGGCTTAGGAAATGAAAAGATCTGTTTTTTTTTATTTTTTTTAAATTTCTTTAAAAAAATAATTGTTAAAAAAATTGTACAAAATGACTACATCAATATAAATTGTATAAATTATGAATATATCAAATTTCATCCAAATTGGAAATCGAGGGTCTAGAGTAATGACTTAAAATTTTTTCTTTAAAAATATTTGTTGAAAATTGTCTATTGTAGGGCAATACTTTCGGTTGAAAAGATGTTACTGAAATTTATCGAAATCTTTCTTTTAGAAAAGACTATTTCGAGGATACCCGGGACTGAGCAACAGTTTGCCTTTAGAAAAAAATTTCTTTCAAGTTTTATCTTTACATAGAAAAAAGATCATTATTATTTTTATTTTGTGATTTTTTATTTTAGTTTTATTTCTATTTGGGATAGAAAAGCATAATAAAAACTTTAAAAATGTTTAAGCAACAAAAGGCATTGAGCAAGCAAAAAAAAAAATGTTTTTCTAACTTTGGCTTTATAAAATAATTTCAAGGTAGGCTGGGCCAAAGTTTGTCTTTATAACAATTTTCACTGAAATATAGACTTTAGAAAAAGAATCATTAAAATGATGTCCTAGGAAAAATTTTTATTGAAATTTCGTCTTTAGAAAACCTGTCATTACAATTTGTTTAGAAAAAATTTCGTTAAAATTTTGTACTTATAAAAAATAATTTTAAGGTGGTCCTGGTCTGATACAAATTTTGTCTCAGTAGAAGATCGTGTTATAAATATAAAATTTTGTTCTTTTCAAATTTTGTGTTTAGAATAAATTTAATTTAATTTTTTTATAGATAAAATCATTTGGGGCCTAAACCCCTCCTCCCCCCCCCTGGCTACGTCCCTGGCTGCCATATAGACCAATCTCTCGATTTAAGGGCTTGGTCCCATAAAAGGCATATTTATTTTCCGACTGTGCTGAAATTCGGGACAGTGAGTTGTGTTTAGGCCAGTCGACATCCTTCCTAAATTTGGCCCAGATCGGTTCAGATTTGGATATAGCTGCCATGTATACCGATCTCTCGATTTAAGGTTTTAAGCCCATAAAAGGCGCATTTATTGTCCGATTTCGACGAAATTTGGGACAGTGAGTTGCGTTATGCTCATCAACAACTTTCTGCTGTTTGGCCCAGATCGGTCCAGATATGGATATAGCTGCCGTATAGACCGATCTCTCGGTTTAAAGTTTTGGGCACATAAAGGCACACTTATTGTCCGATTTCGCCGAAATTTGGGACAGTGAGTTGTGTTTTGCCCAGATCGGTTAAGATTTGGATATAGCTGGCATATAAGCCGATGTCTCGATTCAAAGCCTTGGCCCCATAAAAACCACATTCATAATCAGATTTCGCTGAAATTTGAAACAATGACCTGTTATGTTATTCTTTTCGACATCCAAGTCTTTTAAGGTTTAGATCGGTCTATATTTGGATATGGCTACTAAATCTACCAATATTTTGTACATCTACTACAAAATTGGACAATGGACAATTAGACCTCTCAATATCCGTATCGAAATCGGTCCAAATCGGACCATATTTCGATAAAGCTATTATGGGGGCATAAATTATGCATTTTTCACCGGATTGTGACGAAAGGTGGCTTACATATATACCCGAGGTGGTGGGTATCCAAAGTTCAGCCCGGCCGAGCTTAATGCCTTTTTTCTTGTTTTTATATACCCTCCACCATAGGAAGGGGGTATACTAATTTCGTCATTCTGTTTGCAACTACTTGAAATATTCGTCTGAGACCCCATAAAGTATATATGTATATTCATAATCATCGTGACACTTTATTTCGATCTAGCCATGTCCGTCCGTCCATCCGTCCGTCCGTCTGTATGTCAAAGCACGCTAACTTTCGAAGGAGTAGAGCTAGCCGCTTGATATTTTGCACAAATACTTCTTATTAGTGTATTGGTATCACTTCCAACAACTGCGCTCAGTATGGTTTAAATCGGTCCATGTTTTGATATAGCTGCCATATAAACCGATCTTGGATCTTGACTTTTTGAGCCTCTAGAGTGCGCAATTCTTATCCGCTTTGGCTGAAATTTTGCACGACGTGTTTTGTTATGATATCCAACAATTGTGCCAAGTATGGTTCAAATCGGTTCATAACCTGATATAGCTGTCATATAAACCGATCTTTGGGTCTTGACTTCTTGAGCCTCTAGAGGGCGCAATTCGTATCCGATTTGGCTGAAAATTTGCATGACGTATTTTATTTTTACTTTCAACAACTATGTCAAATAAGGTTGAAATCGGTTCATAACCTGATATAGCTGCCATATAAACCGATCTGGGATCTTGTCTTCTTGAGCCTCTAGAGGTCGCAATTATTATCCGATTTGCCTGAAATTTTGTACGACGGATCCTCTCACGACCATCAACATACATGTTTATTCAGAACAGGTCTATAGCCTGATACAGCTCCCATATAAATCGATCTCTTTATTTTACTTCTTGAGCCCCGAAGGGCGCAATTCCTATTCGAGTTGGCTGACATTTCACACAGATCTCCAACATATATTTTAGTTGTGATCCAAACCGGACAATATCTTAATATGATTATTTTTTTTTTTGAATTTCTCCCCCTGTATGTCGTAAGAACAAGGGAACTTTCTCTTTGGTCAAGCAGCGACTATGGGTACTTTGTTATCGCTTTTATTGCTAGAATATCCTACCCAGTCTATCCCTTTTGAATCTTGGATTCAAAAAGAGAGCTGAGGTTGTATGTCAAAGCAATTCAAACTGTAATTTCCAATTTATGTAAAATATGGTGCTTCCAAAGTCCTTACCGTCCAATAGCAATATTCTGGCTCTGTTTCTCAATTAAATCAATTTGTTTATCTTTACATCTGTAAATAATTGAGGACACAGAGCTTACAGCGAATCTGTGGAAAAAGAATAAAGCGCAAAAATTAATTGAACACCGTCAATATTTTCCATTCATTTAATTGGAACTCGTTGAATGCAGTTATACAACAGATACTCTCAAGCACAACCACTGCAGTAGGATTTATAGCCCCCTCCAAAGCCTCACTCCAAGATGCACTTTGTAGCAATATTTGTGGCAAATGGTGTCACTGAGAGAGCCATACTCTCGGTCTGCCAATCGTTGGTCGCCCAATGAATATTCTCACAGCCATTGAAGTTTGCAAGGATACGGAAATGACTTACGCATATATGGGCATACTTTATGGCTATCTTTACCTTTATCTTTTTCACCTCATTGTTCGGGGTGATATATCGTGGCTCATTTTTATGGTCATTTCATAATCTTTTTATTAACTGTGAGAGCGTGCATAAGAACCGCAAAAAACTTCGAATGTTGGCCTTATGGTCGCACACAACTACCTATGAACTTTTGGCTCAGCTACCACAGAAAGCTGCAAAGAGACCACGGCAGCACTTTTCGACATGATATGAACATTAACTGTTTCAATAATCTCCTGTTTTGCTAGAGGAGAGGGAGGGTGTTTAACAAAAAAAAAAATAAATAAATAAAAAATGCCCAGATTATGGGCACTTACATTAAATCACAAGCCGGAGACGATGCATACAACTCCTTTGCCTTACAATCCAGCCAAACACCAACATCTCCAGCAACTCGACAAACCTGGCACCAACAAAATTAGCTGCAATAAAGTTGCTTATGATGGCAATAAAGTGTCATTTGCCGCCTTAACGCAACCCACAAACGCACACTCCGCTCACTTCCAAGCCAGCAAACCTCCAGAAACATTGTCTAAACGGCCCTTTCGCGACTGGCTTCACATTTTATTGGCCGTAAGTTAATTAAAGGATTTTTAACAATCAATAAATTGTGTTTTTTAAAAAGGGCCGCTCGAATGGTGACGGTTCTTTAAGTTTATGATCGCTACGTTTGGTCGGCTCAACAAAGTTGTTACGAAATTACTTAATTTTGAGGAGTTGCGAGAAAGAAACGTGGTTATTATCTCATCGTTAAAGGACATTGGCGAAGTGGAGAAGGCTCCCAAAGGCTCCAAAGAAAAATATATGACGTATTTATGGCTCTTGAGGAATTGCAGTGTAGCGTTTTAAAAGGCACTATAAAATGGGTCATAAAAATTCAAACAAAAATGGGCAATTTTGGGAAATAAAGCAGGTTTAAGGCAAATTGCCAAGAGAGTATGAGTCAAAAAGTGTGTTGCGGGCAATTCTTTATGAAATGAACAGGTCTTAGAAAAATGTCAGCCAAATCAAATAAAAACTGCGCCCTCTACAGGCTCAAGAAGTATGATCGGAGATCAGTTTACATTGGATCTTCAGATTTTAACCGATTCGGACCGATCTTGGCACAGTTGTTGAATGTCATAGGATAATGTCTTGCGCTCTCTAGAGGTTCAAGATGTATAAACGGGAGATCGGTTAATGTGGCAGCCAGGGAGTGGGCCGAGGGGGTCCACGCTCTCACCCCTCCAAATAATTATTTCATATGCAATCTTTCAATAAATATCCTGTAAAGGGAAAATTTCGATAAGATATTCTCCGTACACAAAATTGGGCTTTGGCCCGGGACCCTCTAAATTATATACAAATGTGTCCTTTATTTACAATTGGAGTATATAAAATATATTACAATACAATATGACCAATAGCAAACTGTTCAGTGTGAACATGGGGCATCAACAACTTCCCTCCAGCGAACTCTATCTTTGGCCAAAGTCTTAGCTTGATTCGGGCGTCCCCTTCTTCGTTGTCCTTGCGGGTTTCAGTCTAGAACATTTCTCTCTATATCATCGCGCGGTCGGCGTAGGAGGATAAGACCCTACCAAGTCCATTTGCTCTTCCGGATTTCTACATCGACATGGGAAGTGTTTGTTCTTATTTGCAATTCTTCATTTGAAATAAGGTTTTGCCAGATTATCCTAAATATTTGTCGTGGGCAGCGATGTATCACTTGTAAAAACTTGGACTTTGCGGGTAGTCGCTTGTCTCAAGCTTCAAGTTGTACAACCAGATAACAAAATAGATTTCACACTACTGTTGAAGATTCTGACTTTTGTATTGTGAGATGTCCTGCATCTCAAAACTTTGTTGAGTTTAGGAAAGGCGCTTCCAGCCTTGTTAATAAGAACGCGAAAATCTGCCTCTGATCCTCCGTCCTTTGTTATTTTGCTTCCAAGATAGGAAGAGTGGTCAACGACTTCAATGACATGGTCGTTTATACTGAACGGTGTCCGATTTGATGTTCCTATCCTCATCAATTTGGTATTTGCTATGTTTATCCTCAGGCCTACTTTGGCACCATTTTCATTCAGTCGTTCCAGTTTCGCCTTTATGTGCTCGAAGCGATGCGCAATGTGGCATATATCATCCGCGTAGACAATGTCTCCGAGGAAGTCGTTAATACCGCAGCGTATGCCAAAGGGTGCCTCAGCATTAGTTGCTTCTAATACGGAGTCTATTAAAATTAAAAAAATAGCGTGGGTGACAGTTTGTAGCACTGCTTTACTCCTTTATCGATCCCGAACGGTAGGCTCTCTTTGCAATTTAAACTGACTGAAACTTCAGCATTCCTATACAGCTCCCTAAATAGTGTCACGATATTTTCAGGGACGCCCCTATTCAACAGCGTGATCTTCGCGAAACCGTGTCAGAAGCACGCTCGAAGTCGATGAATATAATGGTATAGGTGTGTATTAAGTTCTGCAGACTGTTCAATGATTATGCGCAGGGAGTTAATGTGGTCGGCGCAAGAACGTCCTGGCCTAAAACCAGCCGGTATCTTCCTCAAAATGCTGTCAGGTGCAGGCGAAATACGCTCTGATTGTGACCATGATCCCCTTCTTCAATTCCATGGAGACAGCGATTGTATCCCAGACCTCTCTGATTATTGGGATGATTGCTTGAGCTATGGGGTTTGTCCCATACCGTAATATTTCAGCAGGTACATTGTCAGGGTCGGCTGTATTGCCGTTTTTGAGTGAGACCAGAACGGCCTCAATATCTTCGCAGGTGGGAGGGGCTGTAGTTTTATCTGCGCACAGGAGGACTAAGAGGGTCGGAGCTAACGTCCTCGGTTGTTGGTTCATCGGAGCTGATAAATCCGCTCCACCACTCTAAATGCTGTTCGGTGTTGTTAATTCCGATCGGTCCTCATCTTTTATTATTGCCATTGGCCTTATATTGTTGCCGATCATTTTTATACCCACCACCGGAGGATGGGGGTATATTAATTTTGTCATTCCGTTTGCAACATATCGAAGTATCCATTTCCGACCCTTTAGAGTACATATATTCTTGATCAGCATACAAATCTAAGACGATCTAGACATGTCCGTCCGTCTGTCTGTTGAAATCAGTCTACAGTCTTTAAAAATAGAGATATTGAGCTGAAGTTTTGCACAGAATCTTTTTTGTCCATAAGCAGGTTAAGTTCGAAGATGGGCTATATCGGACCATATTTTGATATAGCCCCCATATAGACCGCTCGTCCGATTTAGGGTCTACGACCATAAAAGACACATTTATTATCCGATTTTGAAGAAATTTGGGACAGTGAATTGTGTTAGGCCCTTCGACATCCTTCGTCAATTTGGACCAGATCGGTCCAGATTTGAATATAGCTGCCATGTAGACCGATCTCTCGATTTAAGGTTTTGGGACCTTAAAAGGAGCATTTATTGCCCGATTTCGCCGAAATTTGGGACATTGCGTTGTGTTAAGCTTTTCGACATTTTTCTGCAACTTGGCCCAAATCGGTCCAGATTTTGATATAGCTGCCATGTGGACCTATATCTCGATTTTAAGTCTTCTCCCCATAAAAGGCGCATTTTTAATCCGATGTCACTGAAATTTGACACATGACTTAGGTTAGGCTTTTCGACATCCGTGTCGTATATGGTTCAGATCGGTTTATTTTACATATAGCAACTAAAAAGACCAATATTTTGTCATACACAATTGAACAATGAATTGTACTTGTAAGTATTTGGTCAAAATCGGAACATATTTCGATATAACTGCTATGGGACATAAGGTATGCATACATATATACCCGAGGTGGTAGGTATCCAAAGTTCGGCCCGGCCGAACTTAACGCCATTTTACTTGTTTTATTGACTCGTAAACACCACGCATGTTTCCAATATTAGCTGCATTTTTGGCTTGCTTTGACAGCATGTTAACAAAAATCCCTAACCTCTGCGAACTAGGCGTTTGACCTGCGAGGGGGTTTTTTAGGTGAAAGATGTTAAACTTTTTGTTTGACTGCTTTTCACGACGGCTGGGCGTAGACGTAGAGTGGCCACTAAGAGCATGTCACTATCGATGTCAGAAAGAGTTTGCTATGGACCATGGATCGCATTTGTCGAGTTCTATGCGCGGTATTTTTTTTAGGCAAATAAAAAATATTGAATAAGAATAGCGCCTTGTTGGGGCTCAGAAAGCAAAATCTTGAGATCGCTTTATTTGGGAGCTGTATCAAGCTATTGATCGATTTAGGCCATATTAGACACGTATGTTAAATGTCATGAGAGAAGCCGTTGTACAAAATTTCTTACAAATCGGATGAAAATTGCGCCCTCTAGATGCTCATGAAGTCAAGATCCTAGATCGGTTTATATGGCAGATATATCAGGTTATATACCGATTTGCTCCGTACTTAGCACAATTGTTGGAAGTCATTACAAGACTCCTCATGCAAAATTTCAGTGAAATCGGACGAGAATTGCTCCCTCTAAAGGCTCAAGAAGTAAAGACCCAAGCAGCTATATCAAAACATAGATTGATTTGAACAATACTTAGCGCAGGTGTTGGAAGTGATACCAAAACACTACGTGCAAAATTTCAGTCACATTGGAGGAGAATAGCGCCCTCTGGAGGCTCAAGAAGTCAAGACCCAAGATCGGTTTATATGGCAATTATATTAGGTTATGAACCGATTTCAACCATGCTTAGCTGTTGGATATCATAGCAAAATACGTCGTGCAAAATTTCATTCCAATCGGATAGGAATTGCGCCCTCTAGAGGCTCAAGAAGTCAAAACCCAATATCGGTTTATATGGCAGCTATTTCAAAACATGGACCGATATGACCCATTTACAATACCAACCGACCTACACTAATAAGAAGTATTTGTGCAAAATTTCAAGCGGCAAATGCAATCCATGGTGGAGGGTATATAAGAATCTGCCCGGCCGAACTTAGCACGCTTTAACTGGTCAAAAATATCATAAATACACTTAATGGCTCATTTAGTTTGCTCAAACTTTCGCCAGAAATGCCTTTGTAATACAAAAATTTTACGAATAATAATTTTCTTAAGTGAAAATTGACTAGCCAAACTCCCAAAATGTTGACAAAAAAATTCGAAAACTTCCTAAATTGGGAAATCTGTTCAAACAGGTGAGATCCCTATTACAGCCAAATTTCCTAAATTTCAGCATCAACAAAAAGGGGTTTCGGTCGATTTAAATGAAGTTCGAAGAAGAATTTGAGCATGTCATTTGAGCAGAATGTGGGTGGTTTTTTATATAAATTGGTCAAAATGTATTTTTTTGAAATGCATCTAAACACAATATTTGCTTAATGTTTTCAGTTAGTGTGCGTAATATGAAAATAAAGAGCATTTAAACCCCGATTGTCAAAATCGGGATTACATCCTGTTGAAACTATCTTACCAATTTGAGACAAATTAAAAATAGCAGAATATATAAATTTTTATAATATTAAACAAAAAAAAATAAAATAGTCATCAAAATACGTCGGCGACCTGGCCGATATGTTTCACAAATAATTGAATAGCCCAATCTTCTTCTTCTTTCTATATAAAGGGTGATTTTTTTGAGGTTAGGATTTTCATGCATTAGTATTTGACAGATCACATGGTGTCAAAGAGAAAGATGCTCAGTATGCTTTGACATTTCATCATGAATAGACTTACTAACGAGCAACGCTTGCAAATCATTGAATTTTATTACCAAAATCAGTGTTCGGTTCGAAATGTGTTCATTCACCGTAACGTTGCGTCCAACAGCATCTTTGAAAAAATACGGTCCAATGATTCCACCAGCGTACAAACCACACCAAACAGTGCATTTTTCGGGATGCATGGGCAGTTCTTGAACGGCTTCTGGTTGCTCTTCACTCCAAATGCGGCAATTTTGCTTATTTACGTAGCCATTCAACCAGAAATGAGCCTCATCGCTGAACAAAATTTGTCGATTCACTGAAAATGATTTCACTGAAAAAGATTCACTGAAAATGATTTGCAAGCGTTGCTCGTTAGTAAGTCTATTCGTGATGAAATGTCAAAGCATACTGAGCATCTTTCTCTTTGACACCATGTCTGAAATCCCACGTGATCTGTCAAATACTAATGCATGAAAATCCTAACCTCAAAAAAATCACCCTTTACATAAAAATTAATTTGTGTTTGTTTGTGGGTTTGTAAATTTGTTTGTTCCGTAAAGACTCAAAAACGGCTGAACGGATTTCTTTAAAATTTTCACAGATTGTGGGGAGTGGTCCGGAAAGGGTAATAGGCTATATATTTTTTTGATATCTCGAGATATCGGTCTATATGACAGCTAAATCCAAATCTGGACCGATCTGAGCCAAATTGACGAAGTATGTTGAGGGGTTTAACTTAACTGTCTGCCAAAAATTTCGGTGACATCGGACAATAAATGCGCCTATTATGACAATAAATGCGACCCTAAATCAGAGGATCGGTCTATATGGCAGCTATATCCAAATCTGGACCGATCTGGGCCAAATTGACGAAGGATGTCGAGGGGGCCTGCCCAACTCACTGTCCCAAATTTCAGCAAAATCGGATAATAAATGTGGCTTTTATGGGCCTAAGACCCTAATTGGGAGAATCGGTCTATATGGCAGCTATATCCATATCTGGACCGATCTGGGCCAAATTGACGAAGGATGTCGAGGGGGCCTGCCCAACTCACTGTCCCAAATTTCAGCAAAATCGGATAATAAATGTGGATTTAATTGGACTAAGACCCTAAATCGGCGAATCGGTCTATATGGGGCTATATCAAGATATAGTCCGATATAGCCCATCTTCGAACTCAACCTGCTTATGGACAAAAAAAGAATCTGTGCAAAGTTTCAGCTCTATATCTCTATTTTTAAAGACTGTAGTGTGATTTCAACAGACAGACGGGCGGACATTTCTAGATCGTCTTAGATTTTTACGCTGATCAAGAATATATATACTTTATAGGGTCGGAAGTGGATATTTCGATGTGTTGCAAACGGAATGACAAAATGAATACACCTCCATTATCCGGTGGTATGAAAAAACAGAAAAATCTTATCAAATGTAAAAATTTTGAATTTTTGTTTGCTTGTTGATTTCTTTTCTTTTGATTTCTGATTTCTAGGCTCAAAAACGGCTATACCGATTTACTTTTTCACAGATGGTGCATTGTGAACCCGTGGTGAAAATAGGGTACTTCATTTTTTGAAGTACCCTAATTTTCGAAAACGCCAAATCTCGGAGATGTGTGGGGCGATTACTGCTTGATTATCGCTTGACTAATTGTTAAACAACATAAGTACCTTTATCTGAATCCCATATAATCTTTATTGGTCTACGAATTTAAGATTGGATGTAAGGTGTACTCCATTCTCAAAATACTTCATTTCAGCCCGATGTTCTCATGATGTCTGATTTAGTGGTGTTTTCGGGGGAGAGGTTGTCCTCCAGGCACTTGGCCCTGAAAAATATCAACATCGTGCTCTTCTTTCAAAATACCATTTATTGGAACCCCATATTGCCATTGGAAAGGGAAGTTTACACGATGAGGCGTCCCCCAAACACATGGCCAAAAATAGGTTATCAAATTCGTTTTCTAATATTAAATACCACATATTGGCGTGCTCGAAAAATTTTTACCCTTTGCGGGGTGTTTTAGGGAAGGGGTGATGCCCTAAATACAGGGTCCTACATTTAGGTATCAAATTCGTATTCTACTCCCAAATACTTTTATTTGAGCCCCATTTTGCGATGGTCACTAAAAACTGCTGCTTGTGGGGTATTTTGGGAAAGGGGTTAACCCCCAAAAATTGGTCCCGAAAGTGGGTATCAATTCTTGCTCTACCCCCCAATACCATTAGTTTAATCTCCACATTGACATGGTGGGTAAATATGGCCGTTTTAGGAGTGTTTTGGGGATTGGGGTGGTCCCCCAAACACTAAGCTCAGCAACGTGCTCTATTCTCATATATCTATATATCATTCGCTTGAACCCCATATTGCCATATTCAAAATTGGATATCAAATTCGTTTTCAAATCTCATTTAAACTCTTTATGGCAAAATTCAGCAAATATGTCCAGTTTGGGGTATTGGCCCTAAAAACTATAAATATTTAGCTCCACTCTGTTTACGACCCAAATTGTCTTGGTGAGCAAATTCGTCCTATGTGGGGGTTGTTATGGTGGTGGGACGTCCCCTAGACAGTTGGTCCCTAATGTTGATATCAGATACGTGGTCTACACCCAAATACCTTTAATTTGAGCCCCATATTTCCATAGTCGGCAAACGTGACCGGCTTGGTGGGTGTTTTGGGGGATGGGCGGCCACTCAGTGAGTTGGCCTTGGAAATATATATCGGATTCGTCTTCCACTCTAAAAACCCTCTTATTTGAGCCTCATATTGCAAAAGTCAGCAAAGACTTACTATTTGGGTATTGTTGCGGGGATGGGGTGGCCCCATAGACACTTTTTCCCAACTATTGATATCAGATTCGTGCTTTACTCCCAAAGACCTTTCATTTGAGCTCCATATGGCTATGGTCGTAAATTTGTACCCTTAAGGTGATGTTTTTGGGGAGAGGCGGCCCCCCAAACACTTGGTCCCATATTTTGATATCAGATTCTAATTCTCCACTCAAATAGCTTTTATTTAAGTCCCATTTTCCCATGGTCACTAAATAAGTCCGGTTTGGGGGGTGTTTTGGGGAAGGGGTCCACCCTCCAGAAACGTGGTCCCTCATTTGGATATCAGATTCGTACTCTACTCGCAAATACCTTTCATTTGAGTCACATATTGCCGTGATCGGTAAATATGTCCGATATAGGGGTGTTTTGGGGGTTGGGTGGTGTTGTGGGGGTGGGGTGGCTCCATAGACACTTTTCCCGAATATTGATATAAGATTTGTCCTTTACTCCCAAAGACTTTTCATTTGAGCCCCATGTGGCTATGGTCGTAAATGTGCCCACTTTGGGGAGAGACGGCCCCCCAAACACTTGGTCTCATATTTGGATATCAGATGCTAATTCTACACTCAAATACCTTTTATTTCAGCCCCATATTCCCATGGTCAGTAAATAAGTCCTGTTTGGGGGGTGTTTTGGGGAAGGGGTCCACCCCCCAGAAACGTGGTCCCACATTCGTATTCTACTCGCAAATACCTTTCATTTGAGTCCCATATTGCCATGGTCGGTAAATATGTCCGATTTAGGGGTGTTTTGGGGGTTGGGGTGGTCCCCCTAGCACTTGGTTCAACAAATGGATATCAGATACGTTTTCTTATCCTAAATACCTTTCATTTGAATCCTATATTGTCGTGATTGGTCTAAAAATATATTTGGAAGGTTTTAGGGTGCGGCGGCCCCCCTAGGTACCCCATCCAAAATTTGGATACCAAATTTTTATTTTTAGGGTACTATATGAGAGCACACAAAATTTGGCTTAAATCGCACCACCCATCTCAGAGATCTGGCTTTTCTGAACATTAGGGTAAGGGGAAGGTCCGCCCCCCTTCATATATCAACAAATTTTGTACCCTACTTTCACCACGGTGTTATTATGCACCATCTGTGAAAATTTCAAGAAAATCGGTTCAGCCGTTTCTGAGTCTATGAGGAACACACAAACATACAAACAAACAAACAAACCTACAAACAAACACAAATTGATTTTTATGTACAAGATTCAATTTGTGTTTGTTTTTCGGTTTGTTCCGTATAGACTCAAAAACAACTGAATCGCTTACCTTGAAGTTTTCACAGATTGTGTTGGTTGATCTGGAAGGAAACATGGGCTCCATAAGTTTTTGATATCGGAAGGGGGGCGGACCCTCCCACTTACCACAAAATTACTACCCAAAAATAAAAGTGGACCGATCTGGACAATATGGGATTCAAATGAAATATATTCAAGATTAGAATACGAATTCATAATAAAAGTTGGATCCAAGTACCTGGGGAGCCGTCCCAGCCCAAAAACCCCTTAAAATAGGTCTATTTGACGATCATGACAATATGGGACTCAAATTAAAGGTATTCCAGAGTAGATTATGAATATGATCAGGAAGTAGGAATCGGCTTTATAATTTATTGATAACGAAAGGGGGGGAGGGGGACTCTACCCCTTACCCCCCCCCCCCCCCCCCAAAAAAAACCACACAAAATCAAAAGTGGACCGAAAAGGACAATATGGATATGAAATAAAAAGTATGCTGGAGTAGATAACGAATCTGGAATAGAAATTCATGTCGAAGTATAGGGCTTCACCCCACCCCCACAAAAACGTCCAAAATGGGCACATTAGCCAATCACGGATATATGGGACTCGGTTTGTTTGTTCCGTATTGACTGAAAACGAACAGAACCGATTTTCTCGAAATTTTCGCACATTGTGGTTGGTCTGGAAGGAAACCTACGCTATATAATTTTTCGATATTGGGAGGGGGACGGACCCTCCCCCTAATGACAAAAACACATCCCAAAATCAAAAGTGGACCGTTCGGGACAATAAAGGTATCAAATAGAAGGTATGGGAGAGTAGAAAACGAATATGGTATTAAAATTTGAGTCTAAGTACCCATCGGGTCGCCCCAACCACAAAACACCCCCAAACAGACATATTGGACGTTCTTTTTTAATAAATAAGTTTCGAATCTGGCATTCAAAAACAGATCGGATGGGGTCACGCCACCCCTCCAAAAACGCCATTAGACCCATTATGATTATATGATACTTGGCTGAACCGAAAATGTTCATAGATTTTGTATGTTTGTCTTGAAGGAATCATAGGCTTTATAATTCTAGATACCGGGTGGAGGCTGACCCTCCCCAATCCCCAAAAACAACACCCATATCAGAAAGTGGTCCGATGGGCACAACAATCAAATGAAAGGTATTGGAGACCAGAAAACCAATATAGTATTCAAATTTGGGTCCAAGTACCCAGCGGGCCCCCCAACCCCTAAACTCCTCTAAACAGATATATTTGAAGTTCATGTCAATATGGGACTGAAATGACTCCAAAGTATTGGGAGGTCGCCCACCCCCAAATGGGCATATTAGCCGACCATGGCTATATGGGACTCAAATGAAATGTATTCGGGAGTGGAATTCGAATATGACATTAAAATTTGCGTTCAAGTCTAGGTGGCGCCTATCCTCCTAAAGATACATCAAATGGGTTATTTGACCCATTATGACAATATGGGACTCATATGAAAGGTATTTGAGAGTATAAAACGAATTTGATATCCAGTTTTGGAGCAAAGTGTTTTGGTGTATGCCCTAAAGCTCCCCCTAAACTGAACTTCATTTCCGTTGGGAATAAAGAACGAATTTGATATATATTTTCTATGCAAAATGCCGGTAGCCGCCCAACCCCAAAACACCCTCCAAACGGTTCATATTTACCAGCCATGTCAATATGGGGCTCAAATTGAAGGGATTTGAAAGTACAGCACGAACTTGATATCCATATTTAAATCGAAATGTCTGAGGTGCCACCACTTCTTCTTATTACCCTAATTTTTAAAAACACCAGGAACCGAGCAGAGGCAATCTTCTCATACAGTAATGAGTGCTTTCCGATTCTGAGTTTTAACTCAATGACAAGGGACCTTTTCATAAAGCAGAGTCCGAACGCCGAGTCCATGCATGGCATTGTACCTCGCAAATGTCACCAACATTAAGAGGGGATAACCACCGCTTTGTCCGATGTTCTCGCCAGGATTCGAACGCGTTCAGCGTCATAGGCTACAATGGCACGAATTCAATATCCGCATTTAGGGCAAAGTGTCCCCACCCTAAAAAGATATTAGAGAATTAAAGAAGGCGCAGCGGAGCGGGCCCGGTTCGGCTAGTATCTCATAAAATATAGTCATATACGCAAGAAATTTTACAGCCACTTAAGCATAGCTACAATAGTGTTACATGCAACGCGGTTGATCGTGTGCGCCTGTTTCCAGTGGAGCGGCAGAACAAAGACCCAGCAGCTACAGTGGTGGTATCAGACCATAGGTAAGGTTAGATCTAGAGCCCGGAGTAGGCTCAGATTGGACTCTAAAGATCCAACACCTATGGTGGTGGCATAAGGCCTCATTTTAGGTTAAGTTGATGAAGCAGTCTGCCATCATACTCACATAGAGGGTTTCGTTCATTATGATACCACAGGAACAGGAGAAGGAAGAATTATTTTAAAGTATCTTCTTGCAGAAGTCCTTACTTACAACCTTCAGTCTGACTTGTCATGACGGACACAATAACTGAGACGTCTGTACTAGCCAGCGACAGCAGAGCGGTAGACCTCTTCAAGTGTTGATTGGGCCACATAATTTTGGCCCTTAGCCTCACAGCAGTGGGCTCAGCAATTTGTTTAGCCACAATGTCCAGAGGCATTTGGAGTAGCAATAAATTCAGTGAATCAGATGGTGCAGCCCTCAGTGCAGCTGTGATGCACAAACAAGCCATCCTTTGGATACGGCTGAAACCACAACACCATATAGAATTATAGTTCTGATGATTGCAGTATATACCCAGTGCATAATACGCGGTTTAATTCACCAACATTTGCCAATGATTCTCTTGCAGGTGTATGGGGTGAGTTGCCTTTTTATTTTTATACCCTCCACCATAGGATGGGGGGTATACTAATTTCGTCATTCTGTTTGTAACTACTCGAAATATTCGTCTGAGACCCCATAAAGTATATATATTCTTGATCGTCGCGAAATTTTATGTCGATCTAGCCATGTCCGTCCGTCCGTCCGTCTGTCTGTCGAAAGCACGCTAACTTCCGAAGGAGTATAGCTAGCCGCTTGAAATTTTGCACAAATACTTCTTATTAGTGTAGGTCGGTTGGTATTGTAAATGGGCCATATCGGTCCATGTTTTGATATAGCTGCCATATAAACCGATCTTGGGTCTTGACTTCTTGAGCCTCTAGAGTGCGCAATTCTTATCCGATTGGAATGAAATTTTGCACGACGTGTTTTGTTATGATATCCAACAACTGTGACAAGTATAATTCCAATCGGTTTATAACCTGATATAGCTGCCATATAAACCGATCTTGGGTCTTGACTTCTTGAGCCTCTAGAGTGCGCAATTCTTATCCGATTTGAATGAAATTTTGCATGACGTATTTTGTTATGATATGCAATAATTGTGAACTTGTGAACTTGGTCAAGACCCAAGCCAATTGAGGGAGCAATTCTCATCCGATTTGGCTGAAATTTTGCATGAGGTGTTTTGTTATGACTTCCAATAACTGTGCTAAGTATGGCGTAAATCGATAAAGAACCTGATATAGCTGCCATAAAAACCGATCTGGGATCTTGACTTCTTGAACCTCTAGAGGGCGCAGTTCTCATCCGATTTGGCTGAAATTTTGTACAAGGGCTTCTCCCATGACCTTCAGCATACGTGTCTAGTATGGTCTGAATCGATCAATAGCTTGATACAGCTCTTATATAAACCTATCTCCCGATTTTGCTTCTTGAGCCCCTACAAGGCGCCATTCTTATCCGAATGAACTGAAATATTACACAATGACTTCTACAATGTCAATCAGCATTCATTTATGGTCCGAATCGGACTATAACTCGATATAGCTCCAATAGGATAACAGTTCTTATTCAATATTCTATGTTTGTCTAAAAAGAGATACCGCGCATAGAACTCGACAAATGCGATCAATGGTGGAGGGTATATAAGATTCGGCCTGGCCGAACTTAGCACGCTCTTACTTGTTATTTATTTGAAATTAATTTATGCCTGTACAACAAGACAAAGTCTTATAAATTACTCCACAGGTTTATGGGTATATTCATCGGAATTGAAAAAAAAAATTACAAAAATATTGTAAAAACACTTTCCATTTTCTAAATGTTGGATTTGAAGCTCAATTTCAGTCCAGGAATTTTGCGCTTTCAGTAAATGGAACATTCTTTTCTCCCAAGGAAACAGGTGCCACTGTGGGTAACTTGTATCTCCTGCTGAAGAGAACTGCTTCTGTCTTGCAAGGATCTACGCTAGACCACTTTCGATAGCCCACTATGCTGTCTAAGAGTCCTGAAAACGCCAACCGCAATTTCCACGCCATCAGCATACGAGACCACTTTTAAACCATTTTCTTCCATATACACCGTTTATGGCTATTTTGGCTATATCATGCTATACAAATGGATAAAAGCTAGAGGATAGAGTAGGCCTGGGGGTCTACACTGAGAACACAGGGACTGAAATCTGTTTCTACTGCCTGACCATAATAGGATCCTGCAGCCAGAGATCCGGGCGATCGCGAAAAGCGTGAGGTAGTGTGGTAGTGTGGTATTCACTCGAGGACGTCGAGTGTGAACATCTATACGGACAATAAATTGGGCAATTAGAACCAGGACGGTAAGGTCACGAACAGTCTTGGTGAGGAAGAAGGAGATTTAAGCCTTCTCTAAGGCACAATCCGCATCGGCACAATCCGCATCGTTTGGGTGCCGGGTCATATCGGAGTAGGGATAATGAAAGTGCAAACGATTTGGCAGTGCAGGACGAGGACTGCCATCAATAAACTTGGTTCACCCGAAGCAATTCGCGTCGACGCAGTCTGAGTTAAGAGTGTGGTCGACAACGCTTATGTAACACTGTGGAACAGCTTCCAAAAACTTGTTAATAACTCTTTATCTCTTAAACTTAGGACAACATGGTGCCTTTTTGTCTTATTTTCTGCAATTTCATAATCTTACTAAGATTTCAAATAACATCAAACAAAATATCTACAAAAATAATTTGTATGCTTTTAAATAACAAATATACGTACGAAAATGCCAAAAAAAATTTATAATAACGATTAGCAAACGCCAAGGAAAGTGTCAGTGGACAGAATGCGCTCTATTCCTGTCGCAAGTCAATAGGAATGAATTAGGTGACTTGATCGGGGACGATACCTTGAATGTTGTTCGGCGATTCTCACCTATGGAGGATGGCAGGAAGTACATGGCAATTCGGCGTTCCTGTTGTATATTGCAAAGAGGAATGCCCATAGATGAGACTGTCACGATATATGTAGACAGTGAGGCGGCATTGAAGGCTCTGGCCTCGTGTCATGGGAAGTCGAGACTGGTAAGATGATGCCAGAAGCTTCTTCGGGCCATGGCAAAGGCTGAAAGGCTCCGGACGAGCTCCCCAAAAATGGATCACTGATTGGCCCTTCAGGTACTTAGTTCTTTTGTCATTCTGGAGTTCTATAGAGGCCTGTATTGGCTGAATGGACAATGCTCTTACCATTCAGAATTTCTTCCCAGTCCGCCTGGTATACACCTGCGGTAAATTTGTATTCATCGGATGAGAACCCATCTACAACAACAACTCGTATAGTGCGGTCCACAAGAAAGCTCGTTTTAAAACGAGAAAAGTTATTACCGACACCAATAGCGTTTAGCTCGGATATAAGTGCGCCGTGCCAGACTCTATCCAATTCATTGGAAATATCCATTGCCACGACCTTGTTTTCACAGAACTGGCGGATAGAGCGACGCCAATCGTTTAAGCCACCTCTTTCCATCTGACAACATTTCTGCATGCCTGGTTAAACCAACTTTTATTACTCTTAACCGATATTGTCTTAGTAGGAATGTATGAATTCATCTTCTAAAGGGTGATTTTTAAAGAGCTATAGGAAAGTTAAGAAAACACATAAAATTGAGAAAAATTCATGAAATCTGAAATGATACTCGAGATGACAAGGAAATGATACTCGAGATGACAAGGCGAGTTATTGGCGCCTTCAAATAACCAATGGCCAATGGCCGAGCGTCGGATCTAGGAACAAGCGGCTCACGACAACGAGGGATGCATTTGCAATCCCACAAAATCCATGCGATTGGGGCGCTGGGCCAGTAACCCGCCCCCGGAAAACTATGAGAACTACTATGAGAAACAAAGGAATAGTAAAAACGGACCCCCTAACGTTGACGACCCACGCAAACGAAAAAAGGACAATGTTTTGGGAATCTGCACCTGGAATGTCCGCACTCTCTTTAGGGAAGGTGCAGTATATGCGCTGGCTGATGTATTAGAGAAGTACAAGGCAGATATTACCGCCTTACAGGAAGTGCGCATGAATTTGTCTGTGGATTTGTGGTTAGCCGGAGACTGAAACACCTTGTCTCAAGCTTTACTCCGGTGGATGAGAGGCTAGCCACAATCCGCAAAAGTCTTCAACATCAGCCTTTTTTGTGCCCATGCCCCGACCAAAGACAAGGACGAGCAGACCAAGGATATTTTCTACGAGCGCCCAGAGAGAGAATATGACCGCTGCCCCGCCCATGATATTAAAATCGTTCTGGGAGTTTTTATTCGAAGATAGGGAAAGGAAGACATCTTTGGTCCAATAGTCGGAGAAATAAGCCTCCACCAGATAATGTCCAGTGATGGGTTGAGGCTGATAGTTTTCGCGGCGGCAAAAAACATGGTAGTTGGTAGCACTAGATTTCAACATAGAAATATTCACAAAGCCTCATAGTTGTCATCCGATCACGTTGTGATAGATGGAAGGCATTCATTCAGCGTGGAGCGAATATAGATTCGGATCATTACCTTGTTGCAGCAAAGGTTCGCACGCAATTGAACATGGCGAAAGACACTGCACGGAAGCTGGACATTGAAAAGCTGAAAACTCAACAAATGGCAGCGGCATACTCCACTCGACTGACCCAACTGCTTGATGAAAGCACTCCTTGTTCCGATGATATAATGGCGCAGTGGCAAACTTTTGCCCACTCCATGGAAAATGCCGCGAAATCCGTACTTGGGTACCAAGGAACCCATGGTACGACCAAGAGTGTCGAGATGCTACTGAAGCCAAGAATGCGGCATATAGAGCAACCCTGCAATCAGTAGCAACGCGCCAGATGAAGGAGAGGTATCGGGAGAAAAGGAGAGAGGAGAAACGTCTATTCCGCAGAGAAAAAGGAAATGGAAAGACGTGAGTGTGAGCGAATTGAGATGTACAGGAGTCAGAATTAATAAGTCCGGAAATTCGACCATAGATTTAAAAATCAAACCGATGGCTTTGATGTAGGCACATCCTCCTTCACAGACAAAGAAGGAAATCTGGTAACTGACACAGATAACATGCTGAGGATATGGAAAGAACAAGAGGATACCGCAGAACCAATCCCTGATGATGGTATAGAACGTTTACCTCCTAATCAGAATGAGGTCCAAGTAGCTATGACCCGACTAAAGAACAACAAGGCAGCAGGAGCCGACGGGTTACCCGCTGAACTATTTAAGACCGGAGGCGACACGCTGATAAGGCGTATGTATCAGCTTGTCTGCGCAACCTGGCTAGAAGAACGCATACCCGATTATTGGAACCTCAGCATACTATGTCCCTTACACAAGAAAGGAGACAAGACGGAATGTGCCATTTACAGAGGAATAAATCTCCTCCCCTCGCATACAAGATACTCTCGAGCGTACTGTGTGAACGATTAAAACCTAAAGTCAATGAGATAATTGGGCCCAATCAATTCGACTTTAGACCTGGTAAATCCACCCTAGACCAGATATTCGCACTGCGCCAAATCTTGGAAAAGACCTAAGAAGAACAAACCAACACCTATCATCTCTTTGTTGACTACAAAGCCGCCTTCGATACTCCTTTACGTACAAAGGTATTTCAAGCCATGTCTGAGTTTGGTATCCCTGCAAAATTAATAAGACTCTGCAGGCTCCGAACCATTTAATACCAAACGAGGTTTCAGGTGTGATCTCTTTAATATCCTGTTGGAGAGATGCAGCTGTGAATATATATGGCACACAAAACACAAGAGAACATATGCTACTCGCCTATGTCGACGACATCGATGTCATAGGTCGGTCACCAGAAGTAGTTACTGCAGCCTTTGAAAAAATCGAAAGAGAGTCAGTGAAAATGGGTCTGGCTGTAAATGGAGATAAGACGAAATGGATGGTTTCAACTCCCAAAAAGCCTTGCACAACCGAACAGATAAAGAAAATGGAGAAAGTTGGGAACCACAACTTTGACATAGTCAGCAACTTTATCTAACTCGGCGACGGGGTGAATAGTTGCTACTTTGGACTATGTAAGCAGTTTAGAAACAAGGCCACCAAGGTCGAATACACTATACAAGACACTGCTACAACCGTGCTGTTATATGGTTCTGAAGCATGGGTACTTGTGAAAGCAGATGAGGCAGTGCTTGGAGTTTTTGAGAGAAAGATTCTTCTTAAAATATATGGACCAGTTTGGAATAATAAAGAATATAGGCGACGTATGAACCACGAGCTGTATGACGAATATAGCATAGTAACACGCATCAAAATGCAACGGCTGCGTTGGCTAGGTCATGTTGTCAGAAAAGATGAAGAAGCTCCAGCAAAGAAGACTTTTGAAGGCAAACTCGGTGGTACACGCAAACCGGGAAGACCAAAAGTCCGATGGAAAGATCAAGTGGTGGGAGACACCTCGAAACTTGGTGTTAGACATTTTAGAATGAGAGCAGAAGATCGAGGCGCTTGGAACGCTATTCTACGTTCTACGCTAGTGAAACAAATATTCTGTCATAGCCAATTAAAGTAAGTTAAGTCCTTTAGGCGGGAGATAGGTTATAAGGGAGATGTATTAAGCCGCAGACCGATCTAAGCCATATTCGGTCGGGGATCTTAAGGCGAATCATTGTCCCAAAATTCACCCAAATCGAATACTTAATACAGCTTTGTTGAACCTAAGACCCTGAATCGGCAGATCGGTCTATATGGGCGCTTTATCAAGAATATGTGCAAAGTTTCAGCTCAGTATCTTAATTTTGAAGACTGTAGAGTGCCTTCAACAGACATACAGACGGACGGACGGATACAGCTAGGTGGCTTAGATTTTTACGAGAACCAGGAATGTAAATTCTTTATAGGGTCGGAAATGAATATTACGATGTGTTGCAAACGAAATGTCAAAGTGAATATACCCCCCTCGTGGGTATAATAAGTATTTATATGGAAACTAAAATAAACTTAAAGCTAATCTATTTAGGAATTGGTTAATGTTATTACGGTTATTGTTCCTCTTGTTCCATTTACTGTTATCCATGTGGCTATTTATATTCCTACAGTTCCTTTTGCTATTTTCCTTGGGGATAAAATTGTTAACCCTTAGTGTTTCCCTTGTTCCTTCAACAACTTTCAAATTGGATAACATTTTCCTTAAGTGCACATAATAAATGTAAGAAGTACAACCAGAACTGTTAATAATGCTCTTTGCCTGTACAGCTTATGATATCATAACAGCGTGGCCGATGTTACAAATAACAATTCATACTCTTTGGCCATGTAACTCTTCGGCGCTCATAAATGTTAAATACATAGGGAAAATCATTTGCTGAATTGCCACATGGAAAAGAGGGAGAGCATAACCAGCTGAGAGAGTTAAAGAGCCAGCAACATTTTGTTTTGTTTGCCGGCTTTATTTTTAATGTTTTCACAACTCTCTCCCCCCCAACCATAACGTAAACATATGTTGTCATCGTTGTTTACAATCTGTGGGGCGAAAAACTTGGCATTGTCTTTTATCATATTGTTGTTATTTTTATTTCTCTATATTGCTCTCTACATCTCCAAGTGTTTGTCACTAACACATTGAAATGACCATAATAATGAAGTCACGAATGGTGATGTTAAAGTATAAAGGAGAACAACAAGAAAACAAATTCAAGCATTTTACGGTGGGGGACTAACATTACAAATATGGGCAGTAAGAGGAGAAAAAAAATAACAAAAGAAAAACTCTAACAATGTATAAGGAAGGAAAGAACGCCGATGATTATTGCCTCTTATAACTATGGATGTAGACACTTCATGAATTTGATGTACTCTTCTCTAAACTCGATCATTTGAGCTATTCTGCATTCTGTTGGATCTCTTGCGATTTATTCCCCAGGCTACCGGTTGCTAACGAACATAGCTGAAAAGAAATGTGCAAAGAAACGCTCAATAATTGAGATGATAGTGAAGAAATTACAAATTCAAAACAGCGAAAAACTAAGAGAATGTCGCGAAATAATGAAAGTGTTAAGAACAATGAAAGTTTACAAGACGGCTTAAGTTTCCATATAAGAAAATAAAGAAGAAGCAAAAAATTAATTGCATAGCAACGAATTCATTCACCTTAAGTGACATGCACAAAACGAGTCGGCCAGTGCCAGATGGGAAGCGTTCAATTGCTTAACTCTATAATCCAGCGATTTCTGTTAGATGACAAAATGCCACTTGGTTCGTTTTCAAATTCAAGGTCAACATGATAAACAAGAAAAGGACGATTAGATGTACATTTCTATTATTTGCAACCCCCTTTTGATGGATTGTTTACATGTTAGATAAGCATAGTGCTTTACATTAGGCCAAAGGATTCTGTTGAGGTAACTTTTAAATACACAGAACAAGTATGGTAGGGCTAAAGTTGGGCGAAGCCGACCTTTTGATAACCTACACCGCAGGCTAAGTCGTCGAATATAAAATTTGCTTACAGTTGAATTTTTGAGAGGATCGATTGATTGAGATGCATATATATGGGAGCTATATCTAAAGCTGAGCAAATTTCTATGAAATCATCAGTCATCAGAAGAGTTAAAAGAGAAACCTTCGTGCCAAATTTTGTTAAGATCCGTCAACAAATTACCAAATTATTGAGTATTATTCAAAATCGGACGAAAATATATATATGGGAGCTATATCTAAATCTGAACCGATTTCTATGAAATTCAAAAGCAATACCGGGAGTCATAAGGGAATATTTTGTACCAGTTTTCGTGTGAATTGGAAGCTATATCTTAATCTGAGCTGATTTCTATGAAATTCACCAATAATGTCGAGAATTATAAGAGAATCGCTCTCGTGAGTATCGAATGTCGATATTATTGCAATTTAAGGCAAATCGGACGAAAATATATATGGGAGCTTTATCTAAATCTGAATCGATTTCTATGAAATGTCAAGACTTATAAGAGAATCACGAAATTCGCGAAATTTCGTGAGAGACGCTTAACAAATATAGATATTATTGCAATTTAAGTAATATCGGACAAATACATATATATGGGAGCTATATCTAAATCAGGGTCAATTTCTATGAAAGTAACCAATAATGTCGACACTTATAATAGAACGCTTTGTGCAAAATTTCGTGAGAATCGACGATATAATTGCAATTTTAGTCGAAATCGGACGAAAATATATATGGGAGCTATATGCTAATCTGAACCGATTTTTTCTAGTTTCAATAGGCTTCGTCTCTAGGCCCAAGAAAATGCTTGTGCCAAACTTGAAGACGATCGGATGAAAATTGCGACCTGTGCTTTGTACACAAATTAACATTGAAAGACTGACATACAGACGGACAACTTAATCGAATCACAAAGTGATTCTGAATCGATCGGTATATTTATCAATGGTTATATCTGTTGTCCTTCAGAGTGTTACAAACTAAGTTATAATACCCTATGCCACAGTACTGGTGTAGGGTATAGCAAGAAGCCCACAAGACCTTTGGTATATTTAAATCAAAACTACCCTTCAAGGACGAGCAAAATCCATTTCGACTTCAATATACTGACATTTAATTCACCTAAACGATAACTTTTTACTGAAAGATTCTACCGGACTTAAGAATATATGCTATGGTTTTATCATCATGGCAAATTTACCTCTAGCATAGGAAGATTGTTTAATCCTCGAAATAGTAAAATAGTGCTTCATGATACCCGTATGGTGGTATCCTTAAAAGGCCGTATAACTAAGACCCCCCAATTTTGGTAGGAGGTTGGTTGATAAAAAGGTTTCCGTTAAGTGTGGAATCCAAACTTGATGATTACACTCCCGTTAGCATCCTTATACAGATTAGATTAGTGAAGATTATAGTGCCAGTTTGCAATCAGACTAAGACATTTTAATCCATTGTGATAGCTTAGAAACCTGGAGAAGTTCAAAGCGTTGAACCAACCATATCGCTTTTAAAATGCGTATAACATTCGCTAATTCCGACACATGTTCAAAAGATATAGGAACATAAAGTGAGTTAGCAGCAGGTATGGAAAACATTAAATTTTAAATGGTACTAAAAAGGTAGTTCTTGGGCCAAAACAGTACTTTTCATGTAACAATTTTTTAAATAATACTATAAAAAATTTAAATTTGAAAAATATTCTAATAGCAATGGAGTCATTACCAAATTTTGAGGGGCCATAGAATGTTGACATCTTTGGCGAATCGATATTTTCATGGTTATATTGAATTGACTTAATGAGAGCTAATCAGTTTAAAGATAGATTTGGGCTATACCAATCAGCCTTATAATGACACAAGATGCCAATATAGAAAATCAATTTATATAAATGATTTTTTTAAGAGCCATTTGTAAGCGTTGCTCGTTTGTAAGACGATTCATGGTTAAATTATAGACCAAACTGAAGAAACTAAAAGCTTAAAAATCACCCTTTATAAGAAGTATACCTAAGTGAAAAATTTGTAGCTCATTTATGCAAAAAAGTTGCGCCAAATGATAGCATGGGGAGGGTATGTAAGGTAGATGACAGAAATTTGAAGATTTCCTATGCCAGTGCCCGGCTTTCGCGGCTAACAGATATTGGCACTTTGGTGGGGGCACAATAGCAGACATGAACCAACTTAGAACATAGTATGGAAAACACTGAGTTCCTGACTTAAATTTCCTTTTTTTGAGATAACGTTTAGCATTTAGGCCGCTCACCGAGCCGATTACTGGCTAATATCCGCACCCTTGTTACTACATCGCAAATTGCAGTAGCATGCATTTTATGTAGACCGGTAAACCTGTCCGCTTGGCTGGGCTTTGGTTATTTGACCCCAAACTTTTATGCGAATTTTGTGTTTTTGGGTTACCATTAGAGGGCATACGAAATTCGGTTCAACCAACTCCAAGATCTGACTTTTTTAAAAATTAGGTTAGGAAGAAGATTCGCCCCACTTCGGATATTAAAAAAAAAATAACTACCCTTTTTTCACCGGGGCGCCAAACTCTTCCATATGTGAAAATTTTATGGAAGTCGGTTCAGTCGTTTTAATACCCACCACCATAACACTCCGAAATATTCGTCCAAGACCCCATAAAGTACATATAGTTTTAATCGTCTCGAAAGATACTTAATATCGAGGTGGGTCGTTGGGCATTGCAAATTGGCCATATCGGTTCAGATCTAGATATAGCTCCCATATAAAACGATCCCCCGATTTGACTTATTGAGCCCTTACAAACCGCAATTTTTGACCGATTTGGCTGAAATGGAGCAAATATTGTTTTGTTACAACTTGCAACAACTCTACCAAATACGGTCAAAATCAGTCTATAGCCTGATATAGCTCCCAAGTTAAGCGGCCTCCCGATTATCCTTGTTCGGTTCGTAGAAGCTTAATTTTTGTTGGTTTGACAGAAGTTTGGTATGTAGAAATAAATTAGTTGTCAAGTCTAAACGGAGCAACATGGGCAATACAATCTAACATGGGCAATACTTTAATTTGTATACCCACCACCGAAGGATGGGTATATTCATTTTGTCATTCCGTTTGAAACACATCGATATATCCATTTCCAAATCTAAGACGATCTAGCCATGTCCGTCCGTCTTTCTGTTGAAATCACGCCACAGAGAGATATTGAGCTGAAACTTTGCAAAGATTATTCTCTCGTTTTTGTCCATAAGCAGGTTAAGTTCGAAGATGGTCTATATTGGACTATATTTCGATTTAGCCCCATACAGACCGACCCGCCGATTCAAGGTCTTAGGCCAATAAAAGCCTCCTTTATTATCCGATTTTGCCAAAATTTGAGACTTTGAGTTGTGTTAGGGCCTTCGACATCCTTGTTTAATTTTGCCCAAATCGGTCGAGATTTGGATATAGCTGCCATACAGACCGATCTCTCGATTTAAGGTTTGGAGCTTAAAAAAGGGCATTTATGGTCGAATTTCGCCGAAATAGGGGACAGTGAGTTGTGTTAGGCCTCTCGGCATCTTTCTGCAATTTGACCAAGATCGGTCCAGAATTGGATGATATATAGAACTCCAAATTTAAGGTGGGCCCATAAAAAGCGCATTTATTGTCCAATTTTGCCGAAATTTGTGACAGTGAGTTGCGTTAGGCTCTTCGACAACTTTCTGCAATTTGACCCAGATCGGTCCAGATTTTGATATAGCTGCAATTTAGAGTGATCTATCGATTAAAGGTTTTGGACCCATAAAAGGCACATATATTGTCCGATATCGCCGAAATTTGGAACAATGAGTTGTGTTAGGCCTTTCCACATCCTTCTTCGAATTTGGTCCAAAACGGACCATATTTCGATATAGCTGCTAGGGGGCATAAATTATGCATTTTCAATGGAAAATACCCCAAGTGGTGGATCTCCAAAGTTCGGGCCGGCCAAACATAACGCCTTGTTAGATAATAGATTTTTTATAAAAAATTTTCTTTGTTATCAGTAAAGAAGCATATATTTTATCTGTTAAAAACTGTTGTTGTACCTCTCGTATACTGTTATCGAACTGTAATGTTGCACCATCTTAACAGCTCACCAGTTAACATAACGTCAACAGCTACAGCACCAACATTCCTATCGGCTCTCTCATGTGTTTGCCCTCTCCTTATTCAGCCAAACCCTTCTGTGGTAAACAACTGCAACTAATGAAGCATTAAAACTGTGGGTACAGACGTGTGTGTGCTCTGTGTCCACTATTAAATCTGCAAAGCGTATCAACATAGAGTTCTCTCAACACCGTGGGAGAGCTCTAACTAAGCATGTTTGTAAGTTGATAAAGACAACAACACTGCAAACACAACAGAGACAAAACTCGTTTTTGGTGCTGCCACTGCTATATGCCTGGCTGGTTGACTAACAAGCAAGCAGGCCGCTTGGTGGCTTCTTCAGTTTATTAGCGGTTCTTTGAGCGTTAGGTTATGAACAACGCATGGGGATTTAATGTCGATACGTTACGTTTTGTTGCGCGCGTTATTCTCAAGTCTTGTATTGGTTAAATGATACGTCCCTCGTCGTTATAGTCGATGTGAACGACGTCGTTAAGTCGTTTGCTATGTTTCTTTGAGGAGTTGTAGCTGTTGAATGCTCGTTGACGGATTACGGTGCTTTATTTGCGTGTGAAGAATAAAAAGAAACAAAAGACCAGGCAGGTGAAAAAGAAGAAGAAAAAAGGAATAATAAAAACAAATAAAATGCCGTCGGTCTTTTGGCAAATCGAACTGAATCAATTCAGATGAGTGCAGCTCAAAGAAAAATTGTCTAAGAAAACCCAACAAAAAGTAAAGAAAAGTGCAAATCCAAGAAAACAAAAAAATAGTAACAAAATACCCATTAAGGCACCCTATTGAGGAATATCACTTCAAGTCAATGCGAAACCTGTGGATTACTCAAACGTGTTGGCCAAGTGACATTCCCATAATACAAAACCTAAAGTTTACACAAATTTCTAAAATAAAACTAACAAAAATTAACGGGTGATAAAGAAGAAAACGAAATCGAATTTGTTGAACAAATTTAACAGAAAGAGTGCCAAATATCTGAAAAATTGTGCTAAAATATTGATAAAATTACACATTTGTGAAAAATCCCTCTAAGTCCTCTCAAGAAATTATAACAACCAATAGCATTATGGCTTCTAAATCCCCTACAAAGGCCAAGCGCGATCTAAATGCTTACGCTACCGCGATGTGTGCCATTGTAATCGCCCTAAATCTACCACAAATCGCTGCCGTCCACCGTTATGATCAATCGCCGTCGCATGATTATCGCACCTCGAGTTCGGGTGAGGTGATCGGTTCTACTTCTCTCTCCGGTGATGATGCTTTTCCTCATCACAATCGCTGTGAACCCATTACCATATCGATTTGTGAAAATATTCCCTATAATAGGACAATAATGCCCAACCTACTGGGTCACACTAAGCAGGAGGAGGCAGGCATGGAAGTCACACAATTTGTTCCGCTTGTAAAAATCGGTTGCAGTCCTGATTTACAATTGTTCTTGTGCTCCCTCTATGTGCCCGTGTGTACTATTCTAGATCGTCCCATACCGCCTTGTCGTTCTCTGTGTGAATCTGCCCGCGTCTGTGAGAATCTAATGAAAACCTATAATTTTAATTGGCCCGAAAATCTGGAGTGTTCTAAATTCCCGGTACAAACCAGTGAAGCTTTGTGCGTGGGTGAAAACACCACGGCATCTACTCCGACACCCACGAGGGTGCTCAAAAAAATGACGACGCGTAAAAATTATGCTGGTCTGGATGGTGCCCATCGTGATATTGGCTTTGTATGTCCGGTACATTTGAAAACGCCACAGGATATGGGATATTCATTGAAAGTTGGAGGAAAGGTAAGTGATAAAAACTTTTCTTTTGTGCCAATTGGAGAAAGAAATTACCTAATTACGAATAGGGTGGACAGATAAAAGTACACAGATGTGAACAGATTAAAAAAAGTATTGCCCTTTTCCAGTGAATTCTTTTGGAAAACAAGTGACAAAAACTATCATAAGAGAAAAAGTGGGATAATTTTCTTTTTTCTTTGGTATTTAGACGAATCCCAGAGCTTAATAATGTAAAATATTCTGGCTGCATATAACGCCCGGGTAAAAGTCCCGTCAAGAATTTTGCAATTGTTTTTACCGTAAATTATGCAGACTTTCCGCTGGGATTTGTACCCAAATGTTAGATTTCCCCGGTTACGACCAGGCGTGCCGAAATGCTATTGAACCGAGAAGCCTTGCCGTCGACAGCAACGCATTAATAAGAAACGGCTATACCGCAGAATTAATAGATTGATGCTAAAATTTAAGTATGGGCGATTCGAAATGTTCAGAAGTCAGGATGCAATCTACCAACGATTGAAACATTAAAATGGTGATAATAATCTTACTATATAACAGAAACTGCAATGAAACCACAAAGGTCAAATTAACGAATAGAGGTGAATCTTACTTCATATAAAAAAAAATCAAATAAAAGCGTGCTAAGTTCGGCCGGGCCGAATCTTATATACCTATAGATCGCATTTGTCGAGTTCTTTTTAGGCAAACAAAGGAAAGGAAAGGATAGAATAAAAGAAAAGAATTGCTATGCTGTTGGAGCTATATCAAGTTATGGTCCGAATCGGACCATAATGGTCTGAATGTTGGAGACCACAGCAGAAGTCGTTGTGAAAATTTTCAGCCAAATCGAATAAGGATTTCGCCCTTTAGGAGCTCAAAAAGTAAAATAGGGGATCGTTTTAGGTTGTATTATATCGGTTATAGACCGATTCAGACCGTATTTGACACGTATGTTGAAGGTCATGGGAGAATCCGTTGTACAAAATTTCACCCAAATCCGATAATAATTGCGCCCTTGAAGTCTCAAGAAGTCAAGATCCCAGATCGGTTTATAATGACGAAACTTACTTTGCTTTAATTGGCTACGACAGAATATTTGTTCCACTAGCCGTACGTAGAATAGCAGTCCAAGCGTCTCGAACTTCTGCTCTCATTCTAAAATTTTTGACACCAAGTTTCGAGGTGTCTCCCACAACTTGATCTTTCCATCGGGCTTTTGGTCTTCCCGGTTTGCGTGTACCACCGTGTTTGCCTTCAAAAGACTTCTTTGCTGGAGCTTCTTCATCCATTCTGACAACATGACCTAGCCAACGCAGCCGTTGTATTTTGATACGTGTAACTATACTATCGTCGTCATACAGATCATACAGCTCGTGGTTCATACGTCGCCTATATTCTCCGTTAACGCAAACTGATCCATATATTTTACGAAGAATCTTTCTCTCAAATACTCCAAGCACTGCCTCATCTGCTTTCACAAGTACCCATGCTTCAGAACCATATAACAGCACGGGTAGTATCAGTGTCTTGTAAAGTGTAGTCTTCGTCTGTCGAGAGGTGGCCTTGTTTCTAAACTGCTTATTAGTCTAAAGTAGCATCTGTTTGCCAGTATTATTCTTCGCTTAATCTCAAAACTGGTGTCATTCCTTTCGGTTCGGTGTCATGACGAAACACGTCGTGCAAAATTGTAGCGAAAGCGGATGGGATTTGCGCCCTCTAAAGGCTCAAGAAGTCAAGACCCCAGATCGGTTTATATGACCGATATATGAGGTTATGCATCGATTTCACCCGTACTTGGCACAGTTGTTGGAAATCATAACAAAACACCTCATGCAAAATTTCAGCCAAATCGAATAAGAATTGCGTCCTCCAGTTTCTCAAGAAGTCAAGATTCAAGATCGGTTTATGGTCCATTTACAATCCCAACCGACCTACACCTATTAGAAGTATTTATAAAATATTTCAAGCACCTAGCCATACTCCTTCGAAAGTTAGTGTGCTTTCGACAGACAGACGAACGTACACGGCTAAATTGACTAAGAATATCAATACGATCATGAATATATATAATACTTTGTTGGGTCTCAGATCAATATTTCGATGTGTTGCAAAATGTTTGTTGCAGTTAAAAAACATTGTACCGTTTAAAAATAAACTATGGGAATTTCACAACTGAACTGCTATTGAAAATTACAATTTTACACCAGTTTAAACATTAATTTTGTGGGTGGGATGTCAAGGTCGAACGCGTAAAGCTAGCCGCTTGAAATTTTGCACAGATACTGTATACTGATGTAGGTTATTGGGCTTTGCAAATGGGTCATATCGGTTCAGATTTGGATATAGCTCCCATATAAACCGATCTCCCGATTTGACTTCTTGAGCTCCTGGAAGCCTCAATTTTATGTGTTCTGTTATGACTCTCGACAACTGTGCCAAGTACGGTTCAAATCGGTTAATAACCTGATATTGCTCCCATATAAACCGTTCTCCCGATTTGACTTCTTGAGCCCTACAAGCCGCAATTTTTATCCGATTTGGCTGAAATTTTATGTTATGCTTCTCAATAACTGTGCCAAGTACGGTCCAAATCGGTCTATAACCAGATATAGCTTCCATATTTTAGCAGAATCCATGGTTGTGGGTTCCCAAGATTCGACTTGGTCGAACTTAGCACGCTTTTACTTGTTTACAATAACATCCTCTCGAACCCGAAAACCCAAGACATGGTTTTTCGTAAAAAAAGAAATAAAGAACTTCACAGGACTTATATATCTGCAGATGGAAAAGTTTTCATAGAAAAGAGTTGGTTTTCTTTTAAATTAAACGCGAATTTAAGTACAGTCTCCGTACACAGAAGAAAATAAAAATCGGTTTTAATCACGAAATTAATTGATCCAATTATTTTTTTAATTGAAACTGCTTCTCTCATGAAAATGATAATATCAGTTAAAGGAATTGCATATTCAATTAAAAAAATGATTGAAAATTTTTGATATTTCCAATTAATTTTTTAATCGATCCAATTAGAAAAGTAATTCAATTTTTTAAAATTTTAAATGAATTGTTTTAATTGATACAACTAAGAAAATGATTGAAATTTTCGAATTATCAAATTAGTTTTTTAATTGGATCAAAATTCCAAAGGCGCGCTGTAAGAAGCCGGTATGCCGTTAAGGAAGTCGAAGGACTGTTTGTGGAGAAGATATATCTTCTTTATATAAAGATTATTTATCAAAATTTTGAGCGGCTAGATGTTTTTAAAAGCGGACAGTTGTAACAGTGCTGTTGGGTCTAAAAAAGTTTTAGATTCCATTAAAAAATTATTGAAAGAACTTACTGCCTGGACAACTAACATTTTTTTGACACTCAATTCGTTCGGCAGCTCAATGAAGAAAGCTGTTTTCCCTCTATAAAATCAGCTGGTTTTAACAAATTGTGATCAATTTGAGCGACAAAGAGATAAAATTTGCAATCACATTTTACATATAAAATTTTTTAAGGTTCATTGAAAACAAAAAAAAAAACGATTGAATTAAATAATTTTTTTTTATTCAAAAATTTCAATCGCTATCGGTACTGAAAAAAAGTTTAGATTGATTTAAAAAAATTAATTAATTTTTTAATTGAATTAATGAATCAATTAAAGTATCTGAAAATAATATCAACATCGTAATTGAAAAGATCCGGACTCATTTAAAAAAATTATTGATTTAATTAATTTTTTCAGTGAAACTATTTCTATTTTCAATTAAAAAATTAATTGAAAAAAATTTCGTGATATTTTTTTCTGTGCATGCACCCATGCGCCCAGGGAAAAAAAATAAGAGAAGCGGTCACACTTTCAAAAGCAATGAGCTCTAATACAGTATTGTTGGTATGTGCATTTAGTATTGTTGTTGTTGTAGCAGTGTGTTGTACAATGAGACGGCAGCTATTGGCGATGAAGGACTCCATCAGGTCAATCCGGTACGTACATTCAGTGCTAGCGTATTGTGGTATACGTCAGTAAAATAGGTCCAGTATCTGAAAAATTTATCCCCATTATAATGGAGTTACATTTAACAAGTAAAAGCGTGCTAAGTTCGGCCGGGCCGAATCTTATATACCCTCCACCATGGAGCGCCTTTGTCGAGTTCTTTTCCCGACATCTCTTCTTAGGCAAAAAATGATATAAGAAAAGATTTGCTCTGTTATTAGAGCGATATTAAGATATGACCACAATTAAATTATATGTTGGAGACCTGTGTAAAATGTCAGCCAATTCGAAAACAATTACGCCCTTTGGGGGCTCAAGAAGTAAAATAGAGAGATCGATTTATATGGAAGCTGTATCGGGCTATCGACCGATTCAGACCATAATAAGCATGTATGTTGATGGTCATGAGAGGATCCGTTGTACAAAATTTCAGGCAAATCGGATAATAATTGCGACCTCTAGAGGCTCAAAAAGTCAAGATCCCAGATCGGTTTATATGGCAGCTATATCAGGTTATGAACCGAATTGAATCATACTTAGCACAGTTGTTGGATATCATAACAAAACACGTCGTGCAAAATTTCATTCCAATCGGATAAGAATTGCGCTCTCTAGAGGCTCAAGAAGTCAAGACCCAAGATCGGTTTATATGGCAGCTATATCAGGTTATGAACCGATTTGAACCTTATTTGACACAGTTGTTGAAAGTAAAAATAAAATACGTCATGCAAAACTTTAGCCAAATCGGATAAGAATTGTGCCCTCTAGAGGCTCAAGAAGTCAAGACCCAAGATCGGTTTATATGGCAGCTATATCAGGTTATAGACCGATTTAAACCATACTTGGCACGATTTTTGGATATCATAACAAAATACGTCGTGCAAAATTTCATTCTAATCGGATAAGATTTGCGCCTTCTAGAGGTTCAAGAAGTCAAGACCCAAGATCGGTTTATATGGCAGCTATATCAAAACATGGACCGATATGGTCCATTTACAATACCAACCGACCTACACTAATAAGAAGTATTTGTTTCAAGCGGCTAGCTCTACTCCTTCGGAAGTTAGTCTGCTTTCGACAGACAGACGGACGGACGGACAGACGGACGGACATGGACATGTGCAGACATCACAAGCCATGATCGCCCATGCGTTTTATTAAATAGTTAGGAAGGAAAAAAATAAGAGAAGCGGTCACACTTTCAAAAGCAATGAGCTCTAATACAGTACTGTTGTTGTTGTAGCAGTGATGGAGCGATGGAGGACTCCATCAGGTCAATCCGGTACGTACATTCAGTGCTAGCATATTGTGGTATACGTCAGCAAAATAGGTCCAGTATCTGACAAATTTATCCCCGTTATAATGGAGTTACGTTTAAAAATTAAAACTTATGCCTAATGGAACAGAATCAAATAAAAAAGGCAAAAGTTCCATTGGAGTCTGCGCTTTTGCATACTGCACCTAGGTAAGTAGAAATTCAGAAGAATTTATACACCTTGCAATGAGTTCGGAAAATATGAATGTCATGCATTCAAATTGATTTTAAGCTACGACAGCAGTAGGGGGTAAATGACAAATAAGGAGCACTGACAATAATCTGGACGTTGATATCAGAAAATATATATCCAAGATTTATTTTTGAGAAAACTTGGTTACCTACATGTTGGTAAATCAAAGTGTGGACGATATGGAAATACAAATGATGGACATACTGCCTGCCGAGCGATTTAAAATTCCGAAACATTTTGCCCATATATTTGTTATACCCTCCATCATAGGATGGGCTATGCTAATATTGACATTTCGTTTGTAACTACGAAGAATCCTGAGCATATTATGGTCGAAAGTTACATGGAACGCAAAATCAGGAGTATAACGAATTATAATTTCATGAGTTCAGAAATACGAGAGCGTAAATAAAGATGAATATGGTAATTCTTTAAGAGCTATAGGAAAGTTGAAAAAAAAACTCATAAACTTCAGAAAAATTAATGAAATCTTTATTTGAATCTATAGTACGGTCCATATTATTTAATGTTTGAAGATTATTTCATGCAAATAATGTTGACTGTGACTGCGCCCCAAATGGTTCATCTGCTTAGTCCAATTTCGGCATACTCTTTCCAACATTTTGGCCAGTATCTAACGAATAAATGCTCAATGCTGTCTTCCAATTCGGGCTTGTCTGTATAGACATGAGCTTCAACATAGCCCCACATAAATAGTCTAAGAGCGTTTAATCGCACGATCAAGGCAGCCAATTGACCGCTACCGAACGTGAAATAAGATGTTCACCAAACACGCCTCTTAATAAGTCCATTGTTACGAGTGCTGTGTGGCATGTGGCACCGTCTTGTTGAAACCACTTAACATTTTTTTGAAAAAAAAAAGTTAGATATCATCTCACGGTAGCGCTTATCGTTCACAGTTACGTTACGATTCGCATCGTCTTTAAAGAAGTACGGTCCAGTGATGCCACCAGCCCATAAATCGCACCCAACTGTGGCTTTTTCTGCATGTATTGGTAGCTCTTTCAATGCTTCAGGCAGATTTTTAACCCAAAATCGACAACTCTGCTTATTAACGTACCCATTTAGCCAAAAATGAGCTTCGTCGATGAACATAATTTTTCGATAAAAAAAGGGGATCTTCAGCCAACTTTCCAAGAGCCCATTCACCAAAAATTCTGCGTTGCGGCAAGTAGTTTGGCTTCAATTCTTGCACCAGCTGTATTTTGAAAGGTTTCACACCTAAATACTTCCGCAAACTTTATCACGTTGTTGAGTAAAAGAGGCCCAATTGCGGCGAGTCGATAATTGAATGTCATCACTAAGACTGGCCGCTATAGCTGTGATATTTTCTTCAGTGCGCTCTGTTGCCAAAAAGATAATAGCTAAATTATAAATCTGTTTCTGTAAAATGTAATTTTAATAGCTGTTGGAGACCATTGAATAATAACAAACTGCTCAACTTGAAGAGTAGAAACAGGTGAACATGTGCAAAGTTCGGCTGGGACTTATCTTGGGATCTGCAAAAATTTCCAAAATTTATCATTGTTGAAGACATATGTGTACTTTACGCATCAAATTTCTGCCAAATTAACAGAGATTGAACTACTAGGGGTCGTAGATGACTTATCGGGAGATCGGTTCATATGGAAGCTGTAACAGGTTATATATCGATTTGGACCGTACTTGGCAAAGTTGGGCCGCTATCGTGATTTCAACAGACATAAGGATGGAAGAACGGATGGGCGGACTTGGCTAAATTGAATAAGTGTACCCCTTATCCAATGGTAGTGCGTATAAAAATTACAACCATCTCATGTCATAGTATATAGTTAAAAAATACAAAATACGTCTTTAAATATCAGGCTGCAAATTTCTATTGCATTAATATTCGTATCACATATTCACTTCAAGTATATCCTTTTATTAATTGTTTCTATCATAATACGAATAAATCCCTCTTCATTGTGTGCTACTTAGAAGCGTGTGAAAATCCCATTTAATGATAAAGATATCCTAGAAATCCCATATACTTTTACTCATGTATCCATTAAATGTGATTAAAACCCCATAATCCGTCTATCCATCTCCTCTTTACTCAACCATAATTCAAATGGTATTTTAATTGATTACATGCCAAGAGCAAACATTCGAACACAAAAAGGAAACCTTAGAAATGTGTGGCAAAAAAGACTTATTCTCGCCCCTAATGTAATCACTGTGGCTATTAAGTTAGATTACGACTACCACCAGCACCATCCCATTCAGGATAAATGCAGCAGCGAATACAATAGAGGGAAAATGCAATGTGCACATTTCACACAAAGCTTATGGAGGAATTTTCCCCTTTACACCCTTCTCGATATTGGTGTACAAATAGTGCTTGCATGTAATAGCCAACTAATGGCAACACCAAACACCCTCTCGAACAAATTTCAAGCGAAAGAAAATTGAAAATAAAATGTAGGAGATAGATAGGATATGCCAAAAGGATATTCAAGAACATTATAAAACCCTATAAACATACAATCATATCAATGAACAACCCGCCACACACACACACATACTCACGAGAAAGCAAGGACGGACAGAAAGATCCTTTTGAAAAGTAATATTTATGCATGCGAATGCCATGCTAGGAACAACATGTTGCATAAGTAAACATTATTGCATGTCGTTTCGCTTCCCCTAATGCTCATCCTTTCCATCTAAGACTGCCCTGGCTGGTTGACTGCCAGTCTCTGCTCTGACGTTTGCCTTTGCTACCCTTGTAATCGAACCTAACAAATCCCTATGTGTCGTCGCCCCATAAATCCCACGGAAAACATTTTCGTAGACAGTTGTGAAAAACAAACACGTCTGCTCGCAAGCATTTCCTATCAGATGCTGAGTGAACGAACCTTTTGAAAATTGTCTGTCTAAGGATCCCAAGCGATTCTTATCAAATTTGTCTACTCATTTAGGGGTTAGTGTTTCTTTTTTATTTGTGGGATGTGAAACACTCATGCAATTACCACCCTCAAGACAGACACCATCACAATCATCATCATTGTCATCTTTCACCCCTACAACTAGAGGTGCCAAGAAAATTAATCGCTGTCTGGCCTAGTGCCCCTGATTTGTTCATGGAGCATAGGTTCATTGATTTTCTATGCCTTACTAGGTTGCATCGAAAAACTAAAAAAGAATAATGCATGCAATACAATAGCTTCGTTAACCTTCAACAGGTTTTTGGAAAATTTTCTATGGGCCACATTTAATGCTCGTACATTGTGTGTCATGTACTGTGTCAGTGTCATCAATTGATGGCTGATTTTTCACAATAAATAATGAATGACAAAAGAAAGAGGCCTTAAAATCCGTGTCACTTCACAATGAGTTCGAATTTAAGCAATTGTTAGGCATGTCTTGTAATGGAACTTGTCTTTTTTGTGGTAAAAACGGATGTAGCAGCAATTACAAGTAAAAACGTGCTAAGTTTGGCCGGGCCGATTTCAGCTAAATTTCAGCCAAATCGAACGAAAATTGTGGCTTCCAGGGACTCAAGAAGTCAAATCGGGAGATCGTTTTATATGGGAGCTATGTCCGGTTACAGACCGATTTGAACCGTACTTAGCACAATTGTTGGAGGTCATTAGAGAACACCATGTGCAAAATTTTAGCCAAATCGGGCAAAAATTGCGGTTTCAGGGCCTCAAGAAGTCAGATCGGTTTATATGGGAGCTATATCCAAATCTGAACCGATATGGCCCATTTGCAATACCCAACGACCTACATTGATTTAAAGTATCTGTGAAAATTTTCAAGCGGCTAGCTATTCGCGTTCGACCGCTATCGTAATTTCGACAGAAGGACGGACAGACAAGGCTAGATCGAATCAGAGCGTCGAGACGATCCATAATATATATACTTTATGGGGTCTCAGATTACTATTGTTACAAACGGAATGTCTAGATTAATATATCCCCATACTATGTTGTTGGAGTGAAAGCGTGCTTAGTTCGGCCGTGCCGAATCTTATATACCCTCCACTATCGATCGAATTTGTCTTTGAATGACTTTTTCAAATATATATGAGCTATATCAAGTTATTGACTGATATGGACCGTACTTGTCATGCAGTACAAAATGCCAGGTAAATCGAGCAATAAATGCACCTTGAAAAGACTCAGAAAGTCCAATTGGCAGATCGGCTTATATGGCAGCTATGTCAAGTTATGAACCGATTTAGATCATACTTGGCACAGTTGTTAAAAGTCCTATCAAAACGACATGTGCAAAAGTTCAGCCAAATTGGATAAGAATTGCGCCGTCTAGGACTCAATAAGTCAAATCAGTTGATCGATTTATATGCGCTATATCAGGCAATAGACTGATTTAGACGATACTTGCCACAGTTGTTGGAAGTATTACTAAAACGGTATCTACAAAATTTCAGCCAAAGAAGATCACAATGGCGCCCTCTAGAAGTTTAAAAAATCTAATCGGGAGATCGGTTCATATGGCTGCTATATCAGTATATGGACTGATTTAGACCATACTTGACAAAGTTGTTGGATGTCATACCAAAAGGATATGTGCAAAATTCAGCCAAATCGGTTAAGAATTGCGCCCTCTAGAAGCTCAAGAAGTGGAGATCCAAGATCGGTTTATTTACAATCCCAACCGACATACAATAATAAAAAGTATTTGTGCAAAATTTCAAGCGCCTAGCTTAGTTTAAAGTGAAAGTTAGCGTGCTTTCGACAGACAGACGGACGGTCTGACATGCCTAGATCGACTTAAAATGTCATGACGATCAAGAATATATATATGGGGAGGTGTTACAAACGGAATGACGAAATTAGTTCACCCCCATCCTGTGCTGGAGGGTATAAAAATGGAAAGTCATAGAATCAAAAGAATCCTAATTTGGACTCAAGCTGATCAGATAGAATTTAAGATAGGCCATGGAAGAAGTTAAATCTCTGTATTAAAATTTACATTTCAGAAATTAATTAAGAAACAACACTTAGGAGTACCACTGTAAAGAAGAAATATTTCATAAATCTCTTTTATCCGTTAATTCTTTTTATCCGTTTTATGCCTAAAACTAAGATAATTCTTTTTTATGTTTTACAGAATTTTTATGCTTTATATGATTTCAATTCGTCATTCCTTTTGTAACATCTCGAAATATCGGATCTAAGACGAATCCGAATGTTTGTTGAAAATGACCATTAAACTAATAAACAAGAACTTAATTCATCTTGAATGAATATTGGAATGGAATGGACATTGGGTAGAGATTTTTACCCATATTTTAAAACATTTCATATAAACACCAGTAAGGAAAGACGACGTCGGACGGTGCCGACTGACTAGTACCCTACACGTACCCTTTACATACAACGTGGGGGCTATATGTTATTCTGAACCAATTTTGATGGACATCAGCTAATGTTTTCAGATGGGTTATTAAACAATCGGTATCAAAATTTCGAGCAAGTATGTTCGAAGTGTAATAACTACGGTTGACAAATGACAATATTACTCAAAATGTGACGGACATATACTCGTATAAGGGAGCTTAATCTAAATCTGTAACAATTTCGACCAAACTTCTTAGCGTTGTGCAAAATTGTGAATAAATGCGCTTGATGTAGCTTTAGAAGTGAAAATCGGCGGCTATATCTAAATCTGATCCGATTTCTATGGAATTCACCCGAAATATTAAGAGAACCAGAAATTCGAGAGAATCGGTTAACAGTTGAGCACTTTATTGCAATATTTCTCAAAATCGGACGAACATATATAAGGGAGCTATATCGAAATCTAAATCGATTTCGAGTAAACTTCGTAGATGTTGTAGTATACATCGAGGAAAGCAATATTCAAAATTTTGAATATCTCCTCCAAAAATAAGTGTAAATTTTGGCCTTATTTCTTGATGAAAACAGCCAAAATCCCCATCCCGGGGCAAAATTGACATTTTTTTAATAAATGGCCGTAGAGACCTCAATCCGTAGATGGCGCAAAAAAATTTTTTACATGAAATTAGAGACTTTTTGGGTGATTTTTCCAACTCCTTTGCCCGTTTACCATCATTGTTACTCTCTCAGATCTATGAATTGCCTTTTTGGCAAGCTTCCATCTTGGAGTACTCTTCTATATATAGTGAAATGTTACCTGGTGTTGTGTGGCTTGAGATGGTTCTGTAGCCACTACACACTCGGAGATACTTTCGTCGATGTATGGATGGATGGGGGATCTTGACGACGTCTTTAGCTTCGTTTCCCAAGCAGGAGCTCCACACAGAAGACTAGAATTTACATCACTTGCGAGTAGCACTCTTCGGTTTTGTCTCGGGCCTCCTAGGTTTGGCATCAATCTGAAAAGTGTGCAGTTCACATTTGATGCGGTCGTCTATCAGAACGCGTACAGATTTGCTTCATCCAACCACTATGGCAATGTCATCTGCAAATTCGACGATTGTAGCTTCTTCTAGTAGTTTAAGTCAAAATTTACCATCATACGTGATGATCCATAGAGGCAAAACAAGCACTGATCCTTGTGGCACTCCATGATGTCGAGAGTTATGACAGCGGAGTAGTTTATTTTTTGCCGTAATGGCGTTTTTGGCTGCCGGCGAATTGTTTTTCAGAAATTCCATTTACATTTGCAACCTCTCTATATAGTCTATTATAGATAATCCTTTCTAGAATTTTTGCTAGTGTATCCAGCAGCCAAATAGGCCGTCTTTTCTATACTTGTTGGCGAATACCATCTTTCAGGCTGTTATTAAAAATCATTGCAAATGTTGGTAGTCTCAGTTTCATTGCTCTTTTTTGTCCTTCACATTCTGACAGAGATTTGTAATTTCTTCTTCCGTTATATCCACTTTGTATTGTTGGCAATTTAGCAAAGCTACCATCTCCCATAGCATATCTATTATCTCAGTAGGCAATAATCTCTGAGAGCCCAGCTATCATCTCTGGTAGCCTAACAATCATATATGATAGCTTGGTTATCATCTCTGACAGTCCTTTTATCACCATCGATAGTCCGATCATAATTTCCATAAGCCTTCCCAGCAAAAACTTGGTAAGTACATGCCATTATTTTTGGCATGTAAAACAATGGATCACTCATTATACTTAGATTTACTAGCTGCTAAAATATAAAGAGTTATTAACACGAATTCCATACAGGTAGTACAAATGTCATTACACGCAACATTCGATAGAGTTCAAGAATAATCACTTATTTGTTATAATAGAAAAAAATCATTATTATAACCTTGGTATTGCTAAAAATGTCATTAAGAAACTGTCATTCCCTTGAGTGCTGTCCGTTACAAGGGTAAGCTCAATGATAAGGGACCTCCATTTTATTGGCGAGTCCGAGCACTAGGAGGGAAATACTGTGTCGTTATTAATGCAATGAATATTTTTAATTTTCTCTAACTCCCTACAAATCCGTTGATTGTTCCGCATGTTGTGGGCGTAATTTTAGAGAAATAAAAAAATTAAAAATCACTTTGCTGGTTCGAGATTCGAACTCGGGACCTTTGTATTGCAAATCTTCTAACTCTGTGCCGCAAAACTTCTAAAATCACTTCCATGTGTTAGAACATTGTGTCTATGAATAGAATTTGTCAAACATAAAGACAAAAGCATGGTCATCTATGATGAAATAGAATTAAAGTTTGCTTTTGTGTTGTTAGCTTATATTGAAAGGAGAAAATAGGGTATTATTCAAATGTGGATGTGGATGAATGCGAAGAGCGTCTGCTTTGAAAACTTCATTTATAATTTGATTTATTCATGTAAAATTTGTCTTCTTCAACGAAACTGTGCATTGATGTTTGAGTCTAAGTAGTTCAACGAAGATAATATGTCATTATTTTTTGACAACTTGTATGCTTAGGCATAAGTACTTATTTTTGAGCTCTTGTGTGTGGAAGGACTAATCGGGGTAATCAATGACTAGCATTAAATATTTGTTGAGAACAGTCATTGGAGTGTTTTCTTGTGAGCTTTCCAGCCCTCGTTTTAATGGTTTGATTTGTACGGAAATTGGTTAAAAGCCCGAAGGACCATTATTTTGTGAATAGCTTCAACACTTCATTAAATAGAAAAATGTTAGTGCCTGTCTCGAACATTATTCAACTAAACTTTTTTTTGTAGAAGGTTCCAGGAATTTCATTTCAACGGTTTTTTTTTCTTTACCACCAACATGCCGCCAATGTAGCATTACCAATGTCTTAATTCCCATTTCCATGCACACAATTGAGTTTTAATGTGCTTAATTGGTAACATGATCCTTTTCTAAAATCCTATAATCTCCCCCCACCTACAGTGACCATGTGCTTTGCGGTTTTGGACCCCTTCTCGACCATTTATTGACAACTCCATAGTAAGGCATTTGTTTAAATGCGGTGGTGTTGTCATCGACATTTTGCTAAGCCAATGGCGAAAAAGGCAATCGACAAAAGAATGAATAAAGAAAAAAAAAATTCAAAAATGAAGAATGGAATGGTAGGACAGACGGACATACAGAGATACAAATAAAAATGGCAGTAGCTATGGCTTTCATGTTTAACACTTTAAAAAGTTTTAAAACCAAGATAAAAGACCCAGCTACCAGCTGAAACAGTTGTTATTTCCTCAGAAAACATTATCGATAAGTCTTTCAAATGGTCTGGGTTGGTAGAGGAGTTGGAAGCGCAGTGTCCAAAGGAGCCACCACCACATGTTGACAAAATTTATACCCACTATCGATTACTATGACAATTTGCAACACCTTTTTTGAGAAAAATTAAATACATGGTCGGGCCAAAACCCAACACCATGGTGGTTAACAACTGCCAACCAAGTAACAAACAAACAACCAACCAGGTAACCAATCAAACAATCTGGCTAAGCGACAGACGGACAGACAGAAAGTCATACATTCATGTGTGTGTTTGGCCCCACCAGTGACCGTGGTAGCAACTGAGGAAATAGGGTGCAGCAGCCACATACATACGTATTGCTTTTCCCAGCACAAATGGAAACCACATCAAATGCTCTATGGTTTTCTAGCCCCTTCGCTGACACTAAATATCAAGTAATTAAATATTAAACGTTAAAAAGTTGTCATTTTCCCTGCCACCGTATTGAAAGCTTGAGGAGCCAATTTAACGCTACATTCAACACCCATAGTCCATAGTGGGATATATGCGCGACTGCGTTATGCCCACATTATGCGACGCGTCTAATGAATTGACGTTTCAGTTTTCTTCATCTCTTTCAAATGTTTATTGAGAAATATGGCGTTGAAGTTAGTTTGGACCTCTTGTCAATTTGTTTAAATGACAGTTGTTTTCTGTTGGCAAACTACACTCGCAACAAGTAATTTGCTAAAAATGAAACAAGCCAATCGAAACTAATATCATTTATTTCAAAACTAGAAGAGGGAAAAAAATGAAGGAATAAAATTAAACAAGTAAAAGCCTGCTAAGTTCGGCCGGGCCGAATCTTATATACCCTCCACCATGGATCGCATCTGTCGAGTTCTTTTCCCGGCATCTCTTCTTAGGCAAAAAAGGATATAAGAAAAGAGTTGCTCTGCTATTAAAACGATATCAAGATATGGTCCGGTTCGGACCACAATTAAATTATATGTTGGAGACCTGTGTAAAATTTCAGCCAATTCGTATAAGAATTGCGCCCATTGGGGCTCACGAAGTAAAATAGAGAGAACGATTTATATGGGATCTCTTTCGGGCTATAGACCGATTCAGACCATAATAAACACGTTTGTTGATGGTCATGAGAGGATCCGTCGTACAAAATTTCAGGCATATCGGATAATAATTGCGACCTCAAAGGGTCAAGAAGTCAAGATCCCAGATCGGTTTATATGGCAGGTATATCAGGTTATGAACCGATTTGAACATTATTTGACACAGTTGTTGAAAGTAAAAATAAAATACGTCATGCAAAATTTCAGCCAAATCGGATAGGAATTGCGACCTCTAAAAGCTCAAGAAGTCAAATCCCCAGATCTGTTTATATGACAGCTATATCAGGTTATGGACCGATTTGAACCATACTTGGCACAGTTGTTGGATATCATAACGAAATACTTCGTGCAAAAATTCATTCATATCGGATAAGAATTGTGCCCTCTAGAGGCTCAAGAAGTCAAGACCCAAGATCGGTTTATATGGCAGCTATATCAGGTTATGGACCGATTTAAACCATACTTGGCACAATTGTTGGGTATCATAACAAAACACGTCGTGCGAAATTCCATTCCATTCGGATAAGAATTGCGCCCTCTAGAGGCTCAAGAAGTCAAATCCCCAGATCTGTTTATATCACAGCTATATCAGGTTAAGGACCGATTTCAACCATACTTAGCACAGTTTTTGGATATAATAACAAAACACGTCGTGCAAAATTTCATTCTGATCGGATAAGAATTGCGCACGCTAGAGGCTCAAGAAGTCAAGACCCAAGATCGGTTTATATGGCAGCTATATCAGGTGTGGACCGATTTGAACTATGCATGGCGCAGTTGTTGGATGTCATAACAAAACACGTCGTGCTAAATTTCATTCAAATCGGATAAAATTGCGCACTCTAGAGGCTCAAGAAGTCAAGACCCAAGATCGGTTTATATGGCAGCTATATCAGGTTATGGTCTGATTTAAACCATACTTGGCACAGTTATTGGATATAATAACAAAACACGTCGTGCAAAATTTCATTCCAATCGGATAAGAATTGCGCACGCTAGAGGCTCAAGAAGTCAAGACCCAAGATCGGTTTATATGGCAGCAATATCAGGTTATGTACCGATTTGAATCATACTTGGCGCAGTTGTTGGATATCATAACAAAACACGTCTTGCAAAATTTCATTCCAATCGGATAAGAATTGCGCACTCTAGAGGCTCAAGAAGTCAAGACCCAAGATCGGTTTATATGGCAGCTATATCAGGTTATGGACCGATTTGAACCATATTTGGCACAATTGTTGGATATAATAACAGAACACGTTGTGCAAAATTTCATTTCAGTCGGATAAGAATTGCGCACTCTAGAGGCTCAAGAAGTCAAGACCCAAGATCGGTTTATATGGCATCTATATCAAAACATGGACCGATATGGCCCATTTACAATACCAACCGACCTACACTAATAAGAAGTATTTGTGCAAAATTTCAATCGCTAGCTTTACTCCTTCGAAAGTTAGCGTGCTTTCGACAGACAGACGGACGGACGGACAGACGGACGGACAGACGGACGGACATGGCTAGATCGACATAAAATGTCACGACGATCAAGAATATATATACTTTATGGGGTCTCAGACGAATATTTCGAGTAGTTACAAACAGAATGACGAAATTAGTATACCCCCCATCTTATGGTGGAGGGTATAAAAAAAATCAGTAAGGAAAGGCAAAAGTCGGGCGGTGACGACTATATAATACCCTACACCACCCAGTGCATGTAGTACTTTTTGTATGTAGAACTTATCTCGAAATCTAGTCAGACTTTAATTTGGATACCAATTGAAATAGCAATTTAGAACCTTGTAAGATTTTCCTACCATAGGACAAAAGATTTGGATTTCCACATCTTTAAAAGGCCATGTCGAATAAAAGATTGTGGCTTCCACAGCCTTAAAAAGCCAAATCGGACGATGGATATATATGGGAGCTATATCTAAATCTGAACCGATTTTTTTTTCAAAATCAATAGAGTTTGTCCTTGGACCGAAAAAGTGACATGTGCAAAATTTCGTGACAATCGGATAACAAATACGACCTGCACTTTGATTACAAGAATACTTGGACTCACAGACGGACAAAGGGACATGGCTAAATCGAATCAGAAAGTGATTCTGAGTCGATCGGTATACTTATCAATTTGTCTAGTTCTTCTCCTTCTTAGCGTTGCAAACAAATGCACAAATCTATAATACCCTGTACCGCAGTGGTGGTGCTGGGTATACAAATAGCGTGTTGGTTTGAGAATATGAAATGGGAAAATTGCTTAACCTATTATGGATGCAAAGCGCACAACAAGCCGATTACTGGCTTAGGTTTATGTCCATAGTGTCATGTGGCGGATTAATATCGGCACCCTCTTTTCAACCTAAACATGGCTGTGAAAGGGTTGAGGTCTTTAGATAGGCTCTATAGGGACATGTCAACATTTTTACTTTTTGGGGAATTGGCGGCATTGGCATCAGGGATCATATTTAATAGTTTGGCCAATACAAAATCCAAATTTACCCGTGAACATTCCATCAGGGCACAGCAGGAATGCTTCCCTCATATTAATTGGTGCTGTCCGATACAAGTTTAAGCACGACGCTAAGGTACCTCTTTGTTATTGTCTAGGCCGCCTGTGGCCAACTGAGAAGTAGTGCCCTGAAAGCGCTCATAGGAAATATCAAGAAGGTCATGCATTTGTCGAATCTAAATACTACTTCCCAGTTGGCCACAGTGGGCCATTTGGTCTGAAAAATAGAGCATCATAAGGAAAACTAGCCAAATATTGGCGACAAATGCCAATATCTTGGGTTCTTTGAAACTTTGGATGCCAAATTTTTAAGATTCTTCAAAATCATGGCCTACTTATATTTCCTGTAAGCGCTTTCAGGACAATACTTCCAAGTTGGCCACAGTGGGCCATTTTGTCCGAAAGACAGTGCATCAAAAGGAAGTATGGCCAAATATTGGCGAAACATTTTGTTTGATTTTTCTTAATTTGTATTACTATTTCATAATGTTTGTATTAGTATATCATATTTGTCATTATTGTATTATACAAAAATTCTAATACATTTTTTGTATTAGGATTTTTGCATAATTGTATTAAGATTTCTGTATGAGCTGTTTGAGCTGATATGAGCTGTTTATGGTATTGACTTTTATTATAAAAAGGTCAAAAAATCCAAAAGGGGCAAAAACAGACAAAACTTTTTTAAACATTTGTTTAGTTGAGCATCCCCTGAATTAGAAAAACCGAAGCTTGATAAGTTTGAATTGTCAACTTTATCTCCATGTTGTTCTAAAAAAATTTAAAATCATTAGAAAATAATTATTTTACGATAAGAAAGTTTTTGATTTCTACTGTAGCAAAATTTGTAAAATTCGTTCAACGCCTACAACAGATTGGTTTAAAGTTTCAAGGTCATTTAATTTATAATTTTTCGTACCGAAATTATACGAAATCGTAACAAATTGAAAAACCAAACAAAAAGTTCATATTCATGAACCTACTACAACCACGTTAGATGACCTAAGACCATTTTTTCCGGAATATGATAGAGAATTGTACGCCCTTTCGAATGGTGCATAATATTTAATATTAAAGCTTGAAATTTCAATTTTGAATTAAACGATTCTTTTGAGGTCGAATTCCCACAGTGCGGCGTGCCGCGTTGAGGCGTTGAGTGTCATAGGCGGACATGCTAACCTCTGCGCTACGTTAGCCTCCGATAGCTTAGCTTCAATTTTTGCCAGCTGGGGAAACAGCATGATTACTGGTTATCGTTTCCATAAGCCTATCTAGAATTTCTCGTAGCATTGTTACCACCCAAATAACATGGTTATCACTTCCGATATTCTGACCGCTAACTATGATGACCACGTGACTCAATCCTCTCTCTATAATTTCCGATAGTACGGAAATCCGAGAGCATGGCTATCATCTCTGATAACCTGTCTTGCGTCACAGATAACCTATTGAGCATCACCGATATCCTGGTGATCATTTCGGAAAGCCTGACCATAATTTCCAATAGCTTAGCTATTATATCTGATTGGTTATTATCTACAGTACAATTCGGAAAGCGAGGCTATCATTTCCGATAGCCTGTCAATCATCTCAGATGGCCTTGTTATCATCTCCGATAGCCTAGCTATAATCTTCCATAGCTGGCTATAGTCTCCGATAGCCTGGCTATCATCTTCGATAATCCAGCTATCATATCCAGAAGCCTGAATATCACCTCCGATAGCCTTGGTGTCATTTCCGATAACCTGGCAATAATCTCAGATGGCCTGGTTATTATCTCCGATAGCCTAGCTAAAATTTTCCATATCTGGCTATAGTCTTCGATAGCCTGACTATCATCTTCGATAACCCAGCAATCATCACCGATAGCATGGCTATCCTCTTCGGAAGCCTGAATAGCATCCCGATAGCCGTGGTATCATCTCAGATACCTTGGCTATCATCTCAGATAGCCTGGATATCATCACCGATAGTCTATCTAGCATCAAAGACAACCTGTTGAGCATCACCCATATCCTGGCCATCATCTCTGGCCGTAATCTTCTTTAGCTTAGCTATTATCTGCGATTGGCAGGCTATTATTTACAACAGCTTGGCTATTATATCTGGTAGCATATTGTAGTTATCATCTCTAAAAGCCGGGCTGTCATCTCCGATATCCTGGCTATTATCTCAGATAGCCGACTGATCTGACTATCATCTCTGCTATCATTTTGAATAGCCTGTTATTACTTTTGGGTAGCCTGGAATCCTTCTCCGAAATCAGCTATTAACTCTGACAGTCGACCATAATCGATAACCAGTTTATCATCCCTGATAGCGTAACTACCACCTCTTTTAACATTTGTAAACTTTCTAATCAAAACTATATTAACCAAAATTCGCCAATAGCATAATTTAATTGGGTTCCCCTCCCTCCTCTTTTTATTTGGGGTCGTAACTATTTCTCTTCCTTTCCTTCTGTACCATATTTTTTGAAGTTGCGTTCGTTTCCTAACGAGTTAATAAGACCAAAAGTAGAACACCAAGTTGTCATTTGTTGACACCTGACAGTTGCGGCTCATTTCTTTGGTGTTGTTCATTCATAGCTGCTGCCGCTGTTGACCGCTTTTCGTTTTTGGCAAAGTGGCTCAAGACAAGACTTTAACCAAAAACATCAAAATTTGCCAAAATAACCGTATATAAATTATTATGCCATGCTCTACATTGAACTGATAAAAATGCTCTTCAAGATTAATTAGATTTGTGAAAAGCCCAGGCAAATCTACGGCTTGGACGAGGAAAACTAAAAATGTTAAAGTCTGGCTGGGAAACTTGTATGCATTCCTATTTGAATTTTTAATTAGCGTTAACATTTTTTTATGCGAAATCATGAGACAAGTAAAAAATTGCAAGGAAAAATGCAAAAGAAGCCCTAGGTTGACAGTCAGAGGAACATGTTGAAAATAGATAGGAAGAGTACGCAGACAGACGGATGGACGGACATATCTAAAAATTAACCCAGGAACAAATAGATGGAAGGTAATACAAACTTGAGGACAGTCATGCCACAACATCTTCTTTATATTCCACTCTTGTATTCTGTGGCATGCTACAAGCCAAAGAACATGTTTACAGCTGCTACATCGATCGCAGAGCAGACAATCCAGCCACACACATATAACGATGAGCTTTACAACGATATTTGGCGCATGCGTACATTTGTAGGCTTGGTATGTTTATTTAGCTTCCTCTTTTATAAGGGTTGCCATTTCATAGTTTGCAGCATAAACACTTTTGGCTGTTAAGGGGGAAAAGTTCTGTAAAAAACTTTCAGATACAACACCGACACAACACAACTCGAATTAATTTCCACTTCTATTGATTGGAGGCGGCTGGATTTTCTTTTGTTCGTTTGTTTGTTGCTTTGCTCGTGGGAAAACATGTCCGCCTACTTACTTTACCACAGGGACTTTATCCCAGTTAGCTTAAACTGAAGTTCGTTTGCCCTGAAGTTCGTCCGCCATAGTAGCCTGGTTCCACCATTTATAAAAAAATGCTTGGGTAAAATTTACTTAATATTGGTTAAGAATTTCTTAACCAAAGGGATTTTTTTTAAAACTTAAAATAAGGGAAGAATTTCTTTTATTATGGTTTCAAAAGATTAAGGATACAAATTACCTAATATTTAGTAAAAAATCATTAACCAAAGGAAATTTGTCCTCACAAGGTTGAAGGATAAATAAAAATATTCTTAGTTATGGATTAGTTTACTTAGGAAAAAATTCTTCAGCCAAAGAAATCTTTTAATTAATCCGAATTTTTTTAAGAAGATATTTTCTTTTTGGTAATTTATTTTTTACTTGAAATGAATTAATTTTTACATAAATATTTTTTAAATACAAATTTAGGTGGGGGAATAAAGTTGTTTGAGCTGGTATCACCGACCTCTTAAATATAGTTTAATAAATCTTTAAAAGTAAGTACAAAACTTTATTTATTTATTTATGGATTTATTGTCTACACAACTAGATAATAATCTTATAATAAGAGTGTAGAATTTTTGTTATAAATATAATACGTCCGACTTAAGTAGATTACAATACATAAAAAGTGGAACCAAAGAGTGTTAAAAAAACAGCCGTATATAATTGTGAATTTAATAAAAGCACCGATAAATTTAAAATGAAAAAAATTTTAAAAATGGTTTGTTCGGCTCGAGGTCATGAAAACAATTGCTAAAAAACTGATGTTATTGTTTTTGAAATTTGTTTTATTATTGAAAAATTCAATCTTTCGAAAACCACCGGTTTCCTTCCTCAGAGAATCTCACTGAAATTTGTATACATTTAATATACGAAACAAAACAAAAATAGAATAGATTTTTTTTCTCCCTTAAACATTCTCTTGACATGTTGTAAAATGCGCCTTATTGAAATGGCAACCTTGCTTTTACTCTAAACAAATTGTTTTGTGTGTCTCTATCCTGCCTCTGTCTCTTCGCTTTAGCCGGTTCAATAATAGGTCTGTTCGCGTACTTTTCCAGTAAAAAATTGCACGAGAGTAGGAACAAACTTTACGTTCCTTTGCAACCTACAGTTGAAATTTGGAGCTCTCAATGACCAAACTCTTGCTCTCGCTCTCTTCTGCCAGCCAACAAAGTACGCGAACGACTAACAGTAACAACTTGTGCAGGTTTGCACAAATTTTTGAGTACACGAACACACTTAATGAAAGAACACTATTTGAACATATTTAAGACATATTTAGCCATACAACTACCAACCGCCGCACTAGCGTCTGCAGCCTTGTATTTATTTGTGGTACTTGTTCTTTTCTTGTTTTTATTCATGTCATTCCCCATGATGATCCTCCTTCTCCGTTCTTGTCTTCTTGGGTTACATGTTTTCCGAAGAGATACTAGAATGCAACCAAAAGAAATTGTGAAAAGAAGACACTACCAAGAGTGAAGGAACGGACAACAACGCAAACAAGTTCTGTGCTGTAAGCCCATAACCATGATCATCATGGTGGTTCTGTAACAAGTTGTATGCTCAGTTGCAAAATGAACTCTGGATCAATGGACAGACAACAAATTAAACATGAGGAAGGGAAGACTGGCAATACGTTGCGGCGTATGCAGACAAACGGAAGACCAAAGGACAGATGGACAGACATCAATTGTTGCAGTTGTGTATGTTGTTTACTACCACCAGTCTGGTGAGTTGAGTTTCAGATTCCTACATATACGCATTGGTAGAATCGGAAGACGTTTTTTTTTCTGTTTAATGGGGCAGAAGCCATAAATTATACTTAGCCATGTTTCGCACTTAGGTTTATTAGCCAAGCTTGAGCTTAGGTTTCTGGGTGCATTCATTGCATTGCATGGGTCACTCATTGCTTTATGTTTACAAGCTTTGCTTATCATCATATCCATATGCTGCAATATATTCATGCACTTGTCTAAACGGGCCATTTGCAGGGACATCTCTGTTTCGGGATTTGAAAGTCTCTTGTTTGGTGTTTGCATCTTGTTTTCTAATTGTCCTAAGAAATGTTTGTGGCCTTTAAAAGGCCATGAGTACTAAAACTTGAAATGCCTTAACAATTTGTCTTTAAATCATTATGAATCCCAAAGGAGTTGGAAATGTCTGCAGCACTTGATAGTTGCGAGGGTCTAAATGGGGCTTCATTGCTACGAATGGTTTCAATTGATAGTTGCATTGTAGTTGCCATGTTAACCCGCAGATTTTTATTTTCATATCTACTTTGTTGGCCCCTTCAAAATGCTTCAGACTTTTTAGCCAATTGAAGTTTCGAAATGTGTTTTTCCACTTCAAATTTTAGGGTTAAGATTACTTAAAAACCTTCTCACATGCCCTCAATATCACCTAGCCAACGTTTTCGTTGTTTCTATGTTTGCAGATGAGATGAGAAAATCGTCGAAATCGATATTCTATACCGACTAAGAAACCATCTTGTCACTTATGGGGAAACCCTTAAACTTCGCATTATTCAAAAGAGGCGTTTACTTCGGCCCAAGAACTGATTGCCTTTGAAAAGCCTGGGCTTAACTAATGCTGCGGAGTCGAGCAATTTTTACTCGACTCCGACTCCAGAAAAGATCGCTCGACTCTAACTTAACAAAATTTAAAAAAATATATTTTTGTCCTGTTCCGACTTTATTTCCCTGGAGAGCTGGTTTGGTCCTCCCAGGGTACTTGAAAGCGGGAGCTCGTTTTCTTTTTCAGCGTTTTAGCAGTGTTATACTCTTTGGGAGATCTGATTCTCTTTCCAGCTTCCACAGAAGTGCTTGGAATGTCAGTTTTATTCCTTCCAGCATCTAGCGCTTTTGTCCGATTGCCCAGCTGGTGCATACTCCTCAGGCTCCGTCGTCGTGCCCCGGATTGCTTTTTAGGTCTTCTAGCCCTCACTTACTACTGCCGTCATCTCGCTGTCCTCATCTCTCGATTCGGCTGCGATGATTGTTTCATTGACGACAGCGTCTCTGAATCTGAATCACCATCTTTACTTAAAGTTTTATCCGTATATTCCTCATTTGTTAGTCTGACAATTGGTTGTGCGCTTGAGGCATTACTCTCGACTACAGGTGTCAAGGCACTCACACCTATAGGAGGGGCGGAAAATTTGATACGGTCTGATGCCACTTTCGGAGTCCATTTGGAGCCTACTTCTGAAAGGCTTTAAAAATTTTTGCGTAGTAGTTAGTACCTATTCCGAGATATATATATTTTTTACTTAGCGAAAGCCCGCATAGGCCTGTACGTAACATGCTATTGCGTACATTTAACCCGTTTTCCCATTTAGATTTATTGACTCTCTAGAATGCACAATTCTTCGCCAATTTGGCAGAAATTTAGCATGTGTCCTGTTACGACTTCCCACATTAATGTCAAATGTGGCCTGAACATGGTTCAAAGCCAATGACATCTTGAGAACAATCTTATCCGATTACTTAAATGAACTTTCCATACCGAATTTCCGCCATATTTTAAAAGAAATAAGACAGCTAAGGAAACCAATTCGGTTTCCACAGAAGTGATATCCTAATATGAGGCGATATAATTTATTTCTAATCCTCATCAACTTATATTGAAAAGAGAATACTTTTGAAAAGTGGATGTCGTCAAACGTTTTCGTGATTTCGAAAAGAGACGGGCGAACTGACACACCAATATTTTATAACTATATTACTCCAAACTATTCTAATAATCCTCAAATGTTATCAAGGGAAAAACTTAAATTGCTTGTAAGTCCTTAGGTTATTTCCTGCCGTTAAACCCATCCAGAGAGTCTTAAAAGCCTTAATAACTTCCAATATTCACAGCCACTAATGTACATTGGATTACAATGTAATTTAAACAGAATGCTCGGGTCCATTTCGGTAAGTTGCAAATAGTTAAAATTTCTAAGGAATTTAAAAAAAAGGCTTCACATTTTTGGGTTTCGAGTTGGTACATGTCTATTTGCTTCGATGGTCGTATAATTTTATACGATATTAATAACCCTCCCAAACTCAAATATATTAATAGGCGCCTGCACAAAACACACGCAGTTCACCTGCTTGGAGAATTGAAAAGAATTTCTATTTGGGAAATACTAACAAGAAAACAATGCAAAACCACCATTATCATTTGAAACCAGACGGGGTCAATGTGCTATCATACCCATACATTCTCTAAAAAAATTCAGAACATACAAAAGTTGAATAGGTTTAGCCTATTCCAAGTCAAGTCTAGACTAGTTTTCCGTTATCAAAGCATCCTCTTTCCATCATAACATCATTAAATTGTATTTCAACATCATTTATCATTTGGATGAGAATACCACTCTTTTCAATATTGATAATAAATTGTAAAATCATAGTTGACGTTATGACATTTCCATCTTATTGCGTCTGAGAATGCAACATTTCCCCAGCCGTGTGAAATATCCCATAGGCAGTTTAAGTGACCCCCGTTTTAAAGAAAATGAATAAGAAATTAACATTACAAAGTATCAACCTGAGTTCGAATAGCCTTGACATAAACAAATAATTCTTCCGTTATTTTTTTATGTGCATTTTGAATTTATGACATGCCGCAGCGTCGCCCCAGAAGTAGGTGATTGCATTTTAACACCTTGTCTTCTGTTACCATTGGTTGGTTCTAGTCTTTCGTGCCATTGTTCTTGTGTGCATGGAACCATGAGCATGGCTAAGAACAACAAAAATCTCACACCTTGCTGCGGGCCAAACTGAAATGTCAATGCGATCAAACAGATCGTGCAACAACGTGCCATGTTCAATAACATGCAGCATGGTCAAACCCGAGACATTCAAGCTGGAATTGAGAAAAAACCAACAACTTCAAAGAAGCCAATGATAATTACTGTCTCTAGTGGATTGAAGTAAAAAACCCGAAATTATCTCTAACAGCATTTTAATGCCAAGTGGTGTTAATGAATCGTGGATGTTACCTGCTCCTCAAACTAGAGCAAATGTCTTCTGAACAAAACGTGGTGGCTGTTTGGCAAAATGGCTCAGTTGAATGACGTTGAAACGGGTCTGTTTATAGCCCGCTAAAACTAGGAAGGCTTGGTCAACCTAAAGTCATGTAGACGCACAAGACGCCTCAACAAGTATCCTACTATAACTTTCACCACACCATGACAAATATAATTATAATATAATTTTATTGGTGAAGTTGATGCAAAAGGAAGCTAGGACAGCCAAATGCATGCATGATCTGTTCGGCAAAATGTTAAAAATTTCCTAAGCCAACTTTGTTGATTTCTTAGCATGACTTAACTGTTGTGATGTTCTCAAAATTGTTTCAACTAAATCTTCTCTTAAGCAAGATTCAGCAGTTTCATTCGCCTTAGTACCCCAATGACTCCAGTACAACCAGTAGTTGCGCTAGAAGTATCTGTGTGTGTCAATGATGTTTTTAGAGATTGATGGGTGGCCAACATTTTAGCCAGTTGCAAACAAGTTTTGCGGCACAAACCGGCCAAAGTGTTTGGTGGCAATTAAACAGCTATGATTGGAATTATCCAAGATCAAAGGCACTTTAAATTAGATTAAGTGCCACGTTGGCAGAAAATGTCTAACCGTTACTGTGTCTGCGGCTGCAGTGCTGGAAGATGCAACTCATGAACTGGGCAGCAAAAACAAAACAAGTAAAAAGGCGTTAAGTGCGGCCGGGCTGAACTTTGGATACCCACCACCGGTGGGTGAAAAATGCATAATTTATGCCCCCATAGCAGCTTTATAAAACAAGTAAAATCGTGCTAAGTTCGTTCGAGCCGAATCTTATATACCCTCCACCATGGATAGCATATGTCGAGTTCTCTGCGCGGTATCTCTTTATAGGCACACAAAGAATAATGAATAAGAACTGTTATGGTATTGGAGCTATATGTAATATTTCAGTCCATTCGGCTAAGAATTGCACCTAGTAGGGGCTCAAGAAGCAAAATCGGAATATCGGTTCATATGGGAGCAGTATCAAACTATAGATCGATTCAGACCATATTAAACATGTATATTAAAGGTCATGGGAGAAGCAGATGTTCAAAATTTCAGCCAATTTGGATAATACTGCGCCCTCTAGAGGTTCAAGAAGTCAAGATCCCAGATGGGTTTATATGGCAGCTATATCAGGCTATGTATTGATTTGCACCATACCCTAGCGCAGTTGTTGAAAGTCTTAGCAAAATACCTCAGTCAAATCGGATAACTATCGCGCCCTCTAGAGGCTCAAGAAGTCAAGATCCAAGATCGGTTTATATGGCAGCTATACCAGGTTATTATCCTATTCAAACCGTACTTAGCACAGTGGTTGGTAGTAACACCAAAACACCACGTGCAAAATTACAGCCAAATAGGATAAGAATTGCGCCCTCTAAAAGCTGAAGAAGTCAAGACCCAAGATCGGTTTATATGGCAACTATATCAGGTTATGAACCGATTTGCGCCATACTTTGCAAAGTTGTTGGAAGTGATACCAAAACACCATGTGCAAAATCGAACGAGAATTGCGCCCTCCAGAGGCTCAAGAATCAAGACCCAAGATCGGTTTATATGGCAGCTATATCGAAACATGGACCGATTTGGCCCATATACAATCTCAACTGACCTACACTAATAAAAACTATTTGTGTAAAATTTCAAGCGTCTAGCTTTACACCTTCGTTAGTTTGCATGCTTTCGACAGACAGACGGACGGACATGGCTAGATCGACTTAAAATGCCATAGCGATCAAGAATATATATACCTTATTGGGTCTTAGACGCAAACAGAAAGACGAAATCAGTACACCCCCATCCTATGGTGGAGGGTACTAAAATGGGGTCGGCCCAGACATTGAGTGGTCTAATTAATACAAGTCATTTTTCATTTTGTAGAATAAAATATTGGTCTTTTTGGTAGTTATATCCAAATATAGACCGATCTGAAGCATATACGACACGGATGTCGAAAAGCCTTACACAAGTAACTGTCTCAAATTTCAGCGAAATCGGATTATAAATGCGCCTTTTATGGGCCCAAGACTCTAAATCGAGAGATCGATCTGTATGGTAGCTATATCCAAATCTGGACCGATCTGGGCCAAATCGCAGAAAGATGTCGAAGAGCCTATCGCAACTCACTGTCTCAATTTTTGTGTTGTTATTGTATCCTTTCCCACAAAAAGATAATTTTTGTACACTTTTCCGTGGAAAAGGCTAGTTTTTGTACCGTTTTTCTTGGAAAAGGGTCGTTTTTGTAACCTTTTTCTATGTGTTTTTAGTACCCTTTACCCATAAAGAGCGTGGTTTTATTACCATTTAGCTAACAAAAACTAGTTTTAGTACCAATTACCCTGGAAAATTATAATTTTATTACCCAGCGAAAGAGTGGTTATAGTAACCTTTACCCAGGAAAAGGGTAGTTTTAGTACTCTATCTCCTAGGAAGGGGTAGTTTTAGAGTCCTTTCCCAGTGAAGCGGAAGTCTTACAGACTTTTACCCAGGCTAGGGTAGCTTTAGAGTCCTTTCTTTAGGAAAGGATAGCTTAAGAGTCTTTTCCCAGGGAAAGGGTAGTTTTAGAGCTCTTTCCCCAGGGAATGTGGAATTTTAGAGTCCTTTCCCAGTAAAAATGAGTTTTAGAGTTCCTTGCCCAGGAAAAGGGGAAATTAAGAGTCCTTTGCCTGGGAAAGGGGGGCTAAGTACTTTTTTGCAAAGGAGAGCGTAATTGTAGCACTTTTTTATAAGGGATATCGTATTTTTAGTACCCTTTCCCAGGGATGAGGTTATCTTTTGTAACCTTTCTTTAATGAAAGGTTAGTTTTTAACCTCTCCTTGAGGAGAGCGGAAAGGTATATATGTTGTACGCTTTGTTAGCTTTTTTATGAAGAGGTTAGTTTTTGTAAAATTTTTTATGGGAATTTCTTCGAGGAAAGGGTAGTTTTGTACACTTTATCCAGGAAAAAACTTGTTTTATACCGTTAGTTGGTACAGTTTCTCAAGAAAAGTGTAGTTTTTGTACACGTTCCCAAGACAAAAGGTCTTAGTACCCTCTTTCCAGGGAAAGGTAAGTTTTTGTACCCTTTTCCCAGGAAAAATTTAGTTTTTATACACCTAACCCAGGTTAAAGTTCGTTTTTGTACCCTTTTCCCAGTTTAAAGGTAGTTTTTGTACCCCTTCTCCAGGGAGGTGGTAGTTTTTGTCCTTCCTTTCCTAAGGAAGGGGCAGTTTTTGTACCCTTTGCCCAGTGGCCTATATCAATAAGAGCATTTGCGCAAAATGTCAAACGGCTAGGTTTAGTCGTTAGTGAATTTTTGATAGCCAGTGCGGGACACGCATAAAGCACCTGATCCATGGTATCTTCTTTCTTGATACCTTCAAAGTTTATGCAGAAATTGTGACATGCAGCCAAAATCAACAAGTTTCAGAATCCGGCAGTGGCGTGCAATAAGTGATACTTCGGTTCTAGTTAAAGTAAGTAAATCGTTAAACATTTTTAAAATTAAATGAAATTCACAATCTTGGATCAGTCACACCTACCAATTCGTTATCATCCTCTTTGGTCCGTGTCTCGAAAATTAGCTTACATATCGCTGGAGGCATACTAAGAAATTTCATATTTCCAAGGAAAATTTTTGTGGCACGGCACCCAGAATAGGTCTACTTAAAACTTCTCAGCCATCTTGTTGAGAGATGAGCTACAGCCAAGGGCGATTTTTGATTAAATAAATATTTTTGATTAAAAAAATAAATACCAAGATAAAACCACACTAACGGACCCAGGTCCGAGGCCAAACCCGTAGAACTTCATAAAAATTGTTTCTTTTATTTAGTTTAAACAATTGAAAATCAACAAGTGAAAATGCATTAACTCTGAACTGAACCACGGATATACATACATATATGTACCTATTTAACCTACTTTTTGTTGAAATCTGATGAAAAATTCACCTCTTTTTGCCCAAGAAAGCTTTACGAAATCGGTCTTTTCAAACAGTTGTCCTATTGGGACCAAATCGGGCAAAAAATAAATTCGTGATTTATGGACCGAAGACCATAAATCGAAAGACGGATCAATATGGCAGCTTTATCCAAATATGGTACAATCTTTAAAATATGCAGCACAGATTTCGAGCGATTCAATACACAGAAAAAAATTCATAATTAGGTTCAATAAAGAAATTTGTACATTCAATTAAAATATTTGCTGAAATCGGACCTATACATGAATTTGTATTATTTCTTAAAATAAAAACCATTCAATTTATTGCTTTAAAATATTTATTTCTTAAATTATATTTTCTAAAAGAAAGAGGAAAAAGTGTCTTTCCTTTGTGAGCTTCATCATCGTGGATACGGTCTGTAAGGAGTAAGGTGAACAAAAGAATTTATATACATATTAAAGTGCATTGTAAATAATACCAACCTTAATTTTATTGTGCACAAAACACAATACCACGAAATCTAGATCCGCATGAAGCATTTGTTATCTTCCTTCATCAGCGTCGCTTTAGCGTCGTAGTCTCTATAAAGATAAAAAAAATAAAATAATATTTATAAATACCACGTCTACCTTCTTCCATGTCGATTGCGTTTGGAATGTATCTTTTTCGTTTGTTCACATCCGAATTTTTTTTACTTTGCAGCATAACACTTTTTGAAATATATTGTTTTTACATAACAATTTTTATGTAATAAATTATTCTATTAAGAGATAAATAAAAACCACACTTTCTATTTTTCTTGATTTTTTTGTCTATCCACGCCACCTTTTGTGTATATGATAGAAACTAGAATATTCTTATTTCTTATGCCTATGGTTATATAGGCCTCTAAAGGCCACAATCAACGATTTACTATTTTTGGGATATTTTGCTCATTCCTGGAGATTTGTTTATTATTTATGACAATTCTTGTACAACAAAACATAAGTCTTATAATTGACTGTACTAGAATCTCAAGAAGATACTCAGTAATGGTTTATAAAAGTTTGTAATTGGAAAAAAATTTTATAAATAAACATAAAATTTGTGTACAAAAATTAAATTTGTGTAAAATAAAAATTTAATTTGTGTATTATAAAAAGAAATTTATCTAAACAATCAATAATCAAGCATAAAATTTAAAAAGCTTATTCTTAAACTGAACAGAAGCGTTGCCTTACAACTGCAAATAATTGGGTAGCTAGTTCCAAAGACGAGCTGTGTTGATGAAGGGAAGAATGAGTTTTTTGCCTCTGCTGGATCTGGCAAACTGCAAACGATTATAAAGGTACGGGGGTTCTTTTGTGTATATTATATTATGCAGTTATATTAAGCATCTAATCTATAGGTAGTTGCTAAAGTGATCGTTGAACATTTGGTACGCGAATTCAGATATTCTGTCTCTTCTTGTGCGGTGTTGTTATATGTAAAATTTTGTGTTCTGGAGTCATTGTAGTCACAATAAGCAAAGACTTCACATCCGTAGATCAGTGTTGGGAGTAGATATGTCATACGATCATCATACGAATACTAAAAGGAGTACTGAACTTTGCCAGAAGCACACTAATGTGGTTTGTTCAAGTGAGCTTTATGTAGAACTTCAAACCCATATTAGATAAGACTTTACTCGTTGTATAACATTGTCTGAAATTCTTAATTCGATGTGGTCTTGAAGAGTTTGAGTTTTACCAATATTTATAAGTTATTGTCAAGTTATATAATTCACATAAAAATTGTAGCAGATGTATTATTGAGAACTATTGGGGTATTGCTAATTTAAGTGCAATACCAAAGCTATTTGAACTGCTGGTTTTTTGATGGATATCCCATTTTGTCATACTGATTATTTCAGCCTATCAACACGGATTTGTTAGAGGGAGGTCGCCGTTGACCAATCTACTGTCAGGAATGTGATGGTTTTGTAAACAGATTTCATATAGATGTAATTTACACTGATTTTACTAAGGTTTTTGATGCTGTGGTGCACTATTTATTAGTGTTTAAACTTCACATAATGGGTTTTCCATCAGTTCCTTTGACAAATTTTTATGTTATTTAATAGAGTGTTTGCATGGGCTTTATGGTCATGTTTTTGTAATGAAAACAAAAATAATTTAATTCATTATTTTTTTCCAACGTTTCGTAAGTTTTTTTCCGACTTCTTCAGGGGGTGTTTATTTTGAATTTCTATTGGAGAGCAAAGTAGGCTATGACGATTACATTTTCCTATGAGTTCATGATTTAGCTTTTTTACTTACAATTAGTTCATTTTTCTTTCACTTATATTTATAAAAAAAAACGGGACTGCATAAACACACATTTTGTATAAACAATTAATTAATTGTCAAAAAAAAAAAAAAAATTAATCTAGTACTAATGTAGTTTGGTGTTGTCTTTGTCCTCTTTGGTGTTGATGGACATTTGTATTCCCTCTTCAATCCGTAGACTTTCCAATGTATATCGTTTGGTTTCAATCCTCTCTTTGTCCAGTATTTCGACGTTCAACAAATCCGCAGTATGTTTGCTCTCATTAATGTGCTGTGCCAATACTGTGCTGCCTTTTCCTTTTCTTATATTTGCTTCTTATTCGCTCAATCGTACACCTAATCTTCTTTTTGTTGTTCTCACATAAACTTTATTGCAGTTTTCTTTTTCGTTGCCCTTGCAAGTTATTTCGTAAACAACGTTGTTTTCTTTGAGTTTGTCCCTTTTTGTTGCTCTTCTCGCAAATATTGTTTTTAATGCTTCGTTAGACTTGTATGTAATGGCAATGTTTGTTGTTGCTATCATTTGTTTAAGAGTGCTGTTCTTCTTCAGTTTGGACATGGACAATGGTACACCGATATAATTTAACTTTTGTCTTTCTGGTTGGATTAAGTTTTTTTTTCTTATTTACAAGACAGTTTCCTCTAATGATATTCTTTTCAAGGATATATCTGCTTATTTGATTTTCACAGGCCAGCCATTTAGGTCCATTGCTGTTTGTTCTCTACTTGAATGGTCTTTCATCACTTATTCAGTCTTCAAGGATTTTTATGTTCGCAGATGGTGTGCAACTGTTTTGTAATTTGGATTCTCCAAATCGGTCTGCACTCTCTGATGGACTGGTGCAGTGTTAATGGCATGCCGCTTAGTTTTAAAAACTGCATTAATGTATAACTTTTCAGTGCTACACCTGTTCTAGGTTACTATTATACAGGTTCTGATAAATTGGACAGCGTAGATTTCTTTACTAATCTTGGTTAGATGATATATTACGTTTTAATTTGCTCATTGACTCGATCGTCCATCCGGCGAAGTCGTTGTTGGTATTCATAAAACGGTTGTCCAAGGAGTTTGATGATCCTTATGTGACCAAGCGTTTGTTTACAAGCTTAGTCTGGCCTACATTGGAATACGGTTGAGTGATTTGAAATCCATTCTACAAATATTATCCAGATAGGATTGAATCAGGTACTATTTTTTTTTTTTTGGAGGCTACATGGTGAACCTCGGCTAAAGTTCTTCCCCTCTATGAGAATCGCACGAAACTTATTAAATAACGAAAGCTCGAAGGTAGCTCTTGATGCTTAAAACTGGAATTATTGCGGGGTCAGATTAATTCCCAATACTTGACTGGCGAATTTAATTCAAATATTCCACTCTGAAAAACTCGGCATTACTTACCTCTTAGATTACCTTTAATGACAACTATTTACAAATTAAGTAATCCGTTGCGCTCTACGCGTGACGTATAAAACAAATTGTATAATAGTATATCCTTCACCGATCCTATTCATGAAATACAGAATTCTATCCTTCGTCTGCATTTTGTAGTAATAGTTGCCAGAGAAAACTGTATATATCATTGTCCTTATATTGTTGTGTTATTCTTATGTTGCGCGCCCCGGTAGCCAGGTTGGTAGCGGGCTTGGATTACCGGTGCAGGGGTCGTGGGTTCGATTCCCGCCAGGAGCCTTGGTCCGTCGCTACTGTGGTATCACAATGGACTTAAAATTGTCTAAGTGAGTCTGAAAAGGACTGCCACTCCTACCTAACCTATTGTAGTTTAACCTATGTTGTAGACAGAATGTGTATATTAAACTAACTCTAGTGTTTAACTGGCTGTGGAATTCTGTAGCCAGTATTACCCCAACATCCCTACGTAGTGGGTGGTAGCCCTCTCGAACGATAAAAAAGCTAATTTCATTTAATTCCATGTGTATTAAATTCATTTTACTGATTAGCCAAGCCAGATTTTATACATTTCTTATTGGGGCCTGGTCAGGCTTTGCGGTTTAGTAAATTTTGCTACAAGCTGATTAAAAATGGAGTCATTTTAAAACATTTTGGAAAAGACATTTCCTTTAAAAAATTCAAGAAGCAAGAATAATGTCCTGTGGCAATAAACTAGCAAAATATGTTCAGTTAAATCAAAGATGGAGGCCACCGTAGTGCAGAGTTTAGCATGTCCGCCTACGACGCTGGACGCCTGGGTTCAAATCCAGGCGAGGCCATTAGAAAAAATTGTCAGCGGTGGGTTTCGAATGCTGGCAACATTTTTGAAGTACTATGCCATGTAAAACTTCTCTCCACAGAGGTATCGCACTGCGGCACGCCGTTCGGACTCGGCTCGAAAAAGGAGGCCCCTTATCATTGAGCTTAAACTTGAATCGGACTGCATTCATTGATTTGTGAGAAGTTTGCCTCTGTTCCTTAGTGGAATGTTCATGGGCAATATTTGCAAAATGAAAAATGCCTCGCCAGGCATAGAGATCCATTTAAGGATTAACGGTTACCTTAATGTCTGGAAAGATACATAGGCCCACCGTTGTTTCTATATTATATTTTAGCCATTCCACCATGAATGCAAGGATTGCAAGGATCTCTGTTAGATACACACTGCAGTGAGTGGGTAACCTTCTCGACATGCCAATTCCAAACTCGTTAGAGTACTCTTTTGAAACCCACATTGTCGTCCAGTTTAAAATCATCTGTATTAATGTCTTCGTACCTTGAATTACCAGGGTTATAGTAACACCAATCTGCCCCACCAGGTATAGTGTTACAATAACAGCGGCTCAAAAAGGGCTCTGACAATGTATAATCCACATTGGCCATCATATTTGACAATGTTTCACAGTATGCATACCTGTTGCTTGACCATTGAGTACATTTTACCACAAAGAAATCGAAAAATTTTAAATTTCCTTATGCAAATTATTTTGAAAGTCAATTAAGAAATACGCATTAGTAGTTGTAAATGACTGTAACTTCAGAACAATCTCATTAATGTTAGCGATTGTCTTCTACAGCACCATCACTCTCAAAATTTTACGTCTACAGTCGTGCTATTTTTCTCAATACATACAAAAGTTGTGTTTGCCGACCTAATTTTTAGCATTCTAATTGCCTGTAACTTAACATCTTGAGTATTTTCCTTTTAACACTCTTCACATATCTGTGTATGAACAAAAGACCCATTATCAATATCTGCCACAATATTCCAGAGTCATTTAGACATAATTGATAAGCTATTTTGCTCCTCAACCCAAGAAAAGAAGATAAATGGGTTTTCTTTCACTTTTCTCCATGGAAATGAAGTAAACCACCTTAGCAGTAACTTTCATCAGATATAGGGTACATAAAAAGACCATTAGCATCTTAATGATACCAGGCTAGCACTGGAAGCTGCGTAGAAAAAGTAGTCCTGCTAGATAAAAAGAGGCCTTACTGACACACATGCGAGCACGCACGCTAGAGTGATGGTGGGCACGCACTTCCAAATGAGATAGACAACCACCAATGTCCTTAAAAAGTGCGTGCCATAAAATAGGCCTTGTAGCTACTCCAGAACTACAAACACCACCACCATGGTTATGATTCTCTCATGTAGTCTATGGAAATAAGCTCATGTTAAACCCAGAATTACCTGTGCCCGTGCCTGCTAACCATACTCTTAGAAACATACACCTCGTGACTTTTCAATAAATCATTTTATGTTCAAGTCATAAAAAATACTAAATTAAATAAATTATTGCATGCAATCGAGATGGTTGGTTTTCTTTTTTTTTTGCTTCAATGTATTTTTCTAAGCATTTCCTCTGGATTAAGAACTCGAAATGTGGTTTATGGCCCAGCATGCGAAGACATCCTTTATGTTGATGACTACAACTGCTAGGCAACTGTCCTTGTTGGCCTATATACCAACATCGGCAAAACCACTCACTGTTTGTATGTGTCTGAGCCTGTAGTAACCAACTAAAGTTGAATGCAAAATTAAAGCCTGGTTGGTTATGGTTGAAAACCCTCTTTTTTGGTTTGACTCTAGAATTTTTATTGAGCAGATTTAAATGTCTTTTGGTTTACCTCAAGTCAAGAATTAATACGACACTCAAAGAAAGTTATGTGTTAATATAAAGAAAGTGAAAATCGGTGTTGGGCAAGAAGTTTAGAAGATTAAATAGAAAAAATTTTAAAAACAGTGGCTATCAACGAAGAAATTTTGTATGAAAAATGGAACTGAAAATTTATAAACCGTTTCAGAAGACTTTGGTATCACGGCAGCCCGGAATTGCCCTTATTATGGTTGAAGCCTGAGATTATTTTAGATAAGCCAAAATTCGTCGAATGTGTAGGATGAAAAGTGAGTTCATCCGGAAGCAAATCTGGCCCATTGTAGTACCCCAGTGAGAAAAATAAATGAAGGCCATGTCTTGATCGCAGACTTCTTGCTGGCTGCCTAGATGGTGCGTCTTCATCACAAGTTCCACTGGCTCAGTGTAGGTTTCGTCTTCCCTCGTCAGACGTGAATACCGCACTATTGCCCTACATTTTTTTAATAGAATTTGTCCCATGAACTCCTCTTTGCTCTCCTCGTTTTTTTGAACCTGCCCAGGCTCTTTCCTCTCGGATTTAGATACGGCTTCGTACTTTCTAGACCTGAAAACATAGCCTGTAGAGTAGCACTGAGTGGAAACGTTCCAGTTAGAGACTTCAGCCGAGTCACTGCTAGTCACAAGCGTTATATGTATAACCTTTTCCCTGATCCGTTTATAAAATTCTCTCTGTTGCAGATAACTAAATTCAAGGACAAGGTGTAACCAAAAAGGAACCCATCTCTATTTTTTTTATCCCTGCTATCCCATAAACAGTGGTGTGCATTGGCGTCGCCTCTGAATGTAAGGTCATGCCCCATGGACATACACCAACCGAAAAAGCCCCAGACCATATCTGGCTGCTGTCTTCATCATACGATTAAGTTATCATTGCTGTACCTCGAAATCAGAGTTAGGTTTACATCCCGATTGGCTTCGATACAGTTTCAGATAAAGCGGATAGCAACAGCGGCTTCTTGGGGCTCAACACATGAAATCGGGAGATCGGTTTATATGGGTGCTATATCATGTCTTAGTCCGATTTGGACCGTAATTGGCACTATTGATGGAAGTCATAACAGAACATTACCCACAAAACTTTAGCCAAATCGAACAAACATTGCAACTTTCAGGGGCTCAAGATGTGAAATCGGGAGTTCGGTTTATATGTGTACTTGACACAAATGTTTTAAGTCACAACAGAACACTATGTGGAACTCAAAAAGTCAAGTCCAAGGAGATATATGCAAATCTGAACCGAACCAACGACCTATATCAATAGGAAGCATCTGTGCAAACTTTCAAGCGGCTAGCTTTAAACGTTCGACAGTTATTGTGATTTCGACGGACGGATGGATGGACGGACATTATTAGATTGATTCAGAATGTCGACACGATGAAAAATGTGTATACTTTATGGGGTATCAGGTCAATATCAATTGAATCGAACTGCACTCCTTAGTGGAATGTTCATGGACAAAATTTGCACTAACGGAATGACTAAATTGGTAAAAAAAAACTAGATGGGTATATAACAGGTAAAAAGGCATTAAGTTTGGCCGCGCCGAACTTTGGATACCCACCACCTCGGATAATATATTAACCACCTTTCATCATAATACGATGAAAAATGTATCATTTATATACCCATAGCAGCTATATGTAAATATTGTTCCATCTTCATCCTATTCAGTAAGGCTATAAAAGGGTTTAACAAAACTTTTTGCACCATATTCATTGGTTAAAATATTCACCTTTTATGGGCCTAAGAATTTATTTGTGGCAGATATATCCAAATCTATATATATCTAAATTTCAGCGAAATCGGTAGGCAAATGCGCCTATTATAAGCCCAAGACCATAAACTGAAAGATCGGTCTATATGACAGTTATATTGAAATATAGCCCGTATGACCATATTCGGTACGAACACAACTCATTGTGCCGCAAGTTCAGCAAAATCAGTTAGCCTCTACCTTATATGAGCCTTAAACCTTAAATTGGGAGATCGGTATATTTATGGCAACTATATCTACATTTGGTTCGATCTATGCCGCATTGAACAGAAATGTCGAAAAGCCTAACGCAACCCGCTATCCCAAATTTATTCGATATCCGAAAATAAATCTAAGTCTAATATTGAGTCCCCACATAAGTGCCGCATTGTGTTAGCCGCGCAATAGCATAGGTCGAAAGTCTAATCATCTTCCCACCATTCCCACATACAGACGATGTCACTTGCAACACCTATTCTACATAAGTGTGCCTGTAGTCCTAGGTGAGAAGTAATGATATCGAAAATCATACTGATCACCTTCCTACTTCCTCTCAGTAATAGCCTCGCCTTTTTCGATCCATAGAGTTTTTGTCGTTCTACCGACTGTTTTACCTTTCCACAGGGCTATATGCGCGTTAAATCGGACTGCGCCGACCCGAAGGCTTCGGATTCACGAAGTTAAATGACGGCAGCTGTCTGCGCTCTCATTCCCTCTTGCTACGATATGGCCCGGCAAACAAACAATTCGGGTCGTCCCATCCTCAGAGTAGGTGTTAATATTCTTCTTACATTCCAAGAGTGTTTGTGACCTCACCGTCCTTGTTTTATAGCCTTGTTGGACAGTTTACAGTCCGTAAAGATATTCACACTCGATGTCCTTTCTTAATACCATATCACCTGCAGGCCATATTACGGTCGGGCATTCGAAAACAGATCTCAGTGTCTGTGTCATCAATGTATACCCTCAGGTTCACTTAGTCCTCAAGCTTTGACTTCCAGAGCGTAGAACTAGAGTTCCGTGAATCAGTGCCTAGCGTTCGATCTTAATTGTCGTCATAGTTATGCGATCCGAAACGTCTTCCATTCTGTTCAAGGCTTTCCTAATGATCTCACCAGAATTCGAACCCAAGCGTTTAGCGTCATATACGGACAAACTCTGCGCTACGGTGGCCTCTGCATAGGTTGCTTCACAGTGCCCATGTGGGCATGGTCTTCTTTGTCTCGCCTATGCAACAACAACAACAAGTTCTTTGAACCTATTGTATTATCCCTACACTGCACTTTTTCTCAATCACAGTCAACAAAACTACTAAGAGGAAGTAAGTATTGGCCTCATCAAGCTCATGTAAAGACAGTGGATAATCTACGGGTTCAAGCCCCACTTCAAGCCTATATTCTGTTACATATTGCCAACAACTATGAGCCTTCGCAGTACGCTCCTGAATGTGACACTTCCACTTCAGTTTCCTGCCCAAGATCATTCCTAGGTTAGGTTAGATTGACAAGAGGGTGGGGGTTTAATCCGCCCCATGCAACACCTGAGCCAGTAATTGGCTTGTTGTGTGCTGTAAATACTAAAAAGTAACTTTGAAAAAGAAAATTCAAGCCAGGAATTCCGTGCTACTTACAAAATTCCTAACTATCTTGCACACCTCGTCCCTAGCTGATATTGCGTCCCCATATAAGTTCTGGTGTCTGTTTGCACCGAAAACCGAGCAATAACAAATGGAAATGTTCCAACGTCACAGTATCTTTCCCACATGCTATCACAGGCTATTTTGCATAAGTGAGCTCGTAGTCCTGTGTATCCCGTTATGATATCAAAAGCAAAAGTGACCTCACTTCTAAGTGTTTAACATTGTCGGATATTGAAATTGTTCTTCTCAAATTGTGAAATTTGCACACCTTCGTCTTCCTCGTAAACAGGTTGATCTCAGTCTTTTTTGAACCTTTCTGCATATCTGACTCGGATTCCTTCCCCTTAGAAGTATTATAACATCCTCTGCATAGCAGATGGGTTAAAACTCCTCCTCATTCAGGATACGAAATTGGTTATTTATGGTGGTCACCCATAGGAGTGGCAATAAAATGACCTCCTGTGGCGTACCCTGAATTAATTTCTCTCAAAATTTATTCACCTGTCCGGAGCATATGGTTTACGTTGCGCCAGTTAGTTCGTCTCGTTGTGTAATAATGCCGGAAATATTCTATTCGGTCCGGGTGACTTAAAGGTTGGAAGCTCTTAAAGGCTTCTTTTACTATACAGTCTTGAACGAGAAGCCTTCGATGAACGTCATTGTTCCAAGATTTTCTTATAAAATATTTTTTATACCCACCACCATAGAATGGGGGTATACTAATCAAGTCTTTCCGTTTGTAACACCTCGAAATATTGATCTGCGGCGCCATAAAGCATATATTTTCTTGATACTCTCGACATTCTCATTCGATCTAGCCGTCCGTCCTTCCGGCTGTCGAAATCACGAAAGCGGTTGAACGCGTACAGCTAGCCGCTTGCACAGATACTTAATATTGATGTAGGTCGTTGGGGATTGCACATGGGCCATATCGGTTCAGATTTGGATATAGCTACCATATAAACCGATCTCCCGATTTGACTTCTTGAGCCCCTGGATGCCGCAATTTTTGTCCGATTTGAGCATATGGTGTTCTGTTACAACTTTCAACAACTGTGCCAAATACGGTCCAAATCAGTCTATAACCTGATATAGCTCTCATGTAAACCGGTCTCTCGATCATCCTTGCTCGGTTCCTAGAAGCTTTAATTTTTGCTGTTTTGACAGAAGTTTGGCATGTAGAATAAAATGATACCCTTCAACTAAATTTAGTTTGCAGAATCCATGGTCGTGGGTTCCCAAGATTCGGCCCGGCCAAACTTAGCATACTTTTACTTGTTTTCTTATAAAATCAGCTGATAATTTCTGGTTATAATCAGAACTCACGCACTACAATCGAAACACCTTTTGAGCGTCATTACTTTGTGTAGATCATATCAACCCATCCTGTTTAGTTGTGTTTCGTGCAAAGTATCGTAAAACAATGTGGCATAATGTATCCCTGATTAGTGTCATAAAATATCTTAAAGGTGAAACGTATTGATCTATCCTATAAACTCATAAATTATGGAGGACCATATCAATCTATTCCACTATTGCATTCCGTTTTATTATACCTTCCACCATAGAATGGGGGTATACTAATTTCGTCATTCTGTTTGTAACACCTCGAAATATGTGTCTTAGACCCCATAAAGTATATATATATCTGTTCGTCATGTCATTTTAAGTTGATCTATCCATGGCCGTCCGTCTGTCCGTCTGTCCGCCCGTCCGTCTGTCCGTCCGTACGTTCGTCTGTCTGTCGAAAGCACGCTAACTTTCGAAGGAGTAAAGCTAGCAGCTTGAAATTTTGCACAAATATTTTTTATTAGTGAAGGTCGGTTGGGATTGTAAATGGGTCAAATCGGTCCTTGTTTTGTTATAGCTGCCATATAAAACGATCTTGGGTCTTGACTTCTTGAGCCTCTAGAGGGAACAATACTCATTCGATATGACTGAAATTTTGAACGTAGTATTCTGGAATCACTTCCAATAACTGTGCCAAGTATGGTTCAAATCGGTCCATAACCTGGTATAGCTGCCATATAAACCGATCTGGGGTCTTGACTTCTTGAGCCTCTAGAGTGCGCGATTCTTATCCGATTGGAATGAAATTTTGCACGACGTGTTTTGTTATGATATCCAACAACTGTGCCAAGTATGGTTTACATCGGTTCATAACCTGATATAGCATTCATATAAACAGATATGGGGACTTGCTTTTTGAGCTTCTAGAGGGCGCCATTCCTATCCGATTTGGCTGAAATTTTGCATGACGTATTTTATTCTTACTTTCAACTACTGTGTCAAAAAAGGTTCAAACCGGTTCATAACCTGATATAGATGCCATATAAACCGATCTGGGATCTTGAATTCTTGCGTCTCTAGAGGTCGCAATTTTTATCCGATTTGCCTGTACGACGGATTCTCTCATGACCATCAACATATGTGTCTATTATGGTCTGAATCGGTCTATAGCCCGATTCAGCTCCCATATAAATCGATCTCTCTATTTCACTTCTTAGGGCCCTAATGGGCGCAATTCATATTCGAATTGGCTGACATTTTACAAGGTCTCCAACATATAATTTAATTGTGGTCCAAACCGGACCATATCTTGATATCGCTCTAATAGCAGAGCAAATCTTTTCTTATATCCTTTTTTTGCCTAAGAAGAAATGCCGGGAAAAGAACTCGACAAATACGATCAATGGTGGAGGGTTTATAAGATTCGGCCCGGCCGAACTTAGCACGCTTTTACTTGTTTGTTTATAAGCTGGTTAAGTTCGAAGATGGGCTATATCGGACTATATCTTAACATAGCCCCCATATAAACCGATCGGCCGATTTAGGGTCTTAGGCCCATAACAGCCGCATTTATTATCCGATTTTGTGGAAATTTGGGACAGTGAGTTGTGTTAGGCCCTTCGACATTTTTCTTGAATTTGACCCTGATCGGTTCAGATTTGGATATAGCTGCCATAAAGACCGATCTCTCGATTTAAAGTTTTGGGCCCATGAAAGGCGCATTTGTTGTCCGATGTAGCCGATATTTGAGACAGTGAGTTAAATAAGGCCCCTCGACATATTTCTGCAATTTGGTAGAGATCGGTCCAGATTTGGATATAGCTGCCATATAGACCGATCTCTCGGTTTTAGATTTTGGGGCCATAAAAGGCGCATTTATTGTGCGATTTCGCTGAAATTTGGGACAGTGACTTATGTTAGGCTCGACATCCTGTTTGTGTATGGATCAGATAGGTTTAGACCAATATTTTGTTATACACAATTGAACAATGATTTGTACTTATTAGTATTTGGTCCAAATCGGATAATTTTTCGATATAACAGCTATGGGACATATGGTATGCAATTTCACCGGATTTTGATGAAAGGTGGTTTATATATATACCCGAGGTGGTGGGTATCCAAAGTTCGCCCAGGCCGAACTTAACGCCTTTTCACTTGTTTTTGATATTTTTTCAAAAATTTTTAGAAGGTTATATCCTCTTTCCTAAAATCTTAGCAAATATTCATTAAACTTAACTTTTCTTCTGAACGTATTTCCCAAATTTTTTCCAACCATCCCAGCTTTGCCCAAAAAAAAAATCGATAAAATGAACCAAACGACTAAAAACCCTGACAGACGTTAATATTATTTTTGGTGATTTTTCTTTCTCTTCGTGTCTTTTGCATTTTTTCCCTATGCAAGTAACATACGTCGACATTGTCGAGGAGTGGAGTACTGACATTTTAAGTACACCATCAAAGCTATAAAATTGCATATTTTATGAGCCACAATAAATATCATCTTAGGAGAAACCACAAAGAAACCAAGAACCCAAAAAAAAAAAAAATATAGAGAATAGCATACACAGAACAAAAGTTGGCAATATAACCTCGAAATAAAAATGTATTCTTTGAGAACATTTTTGGAGGTATGAACCAGCAAAGCTTTGCCGATGTGTGTTTGGTTGGTGTGTTCATCCAGACATGCCATCGAATATTCAGTCTATGCTTACATATGAAAATGGTCTATACTCTGCGTTTCATGGCAAAAATCAAAAGGTTTTTTCTTTTTGTTTTTATTTGAAAACCGAGCAACATGTGGAGACATTTCCATAGTGAGAGAAAAACAGTTTATGGCACTCAAGAACTGGCTGACATTTATGGTCGGAAGGTTTATGTAAGTTTCAGCATAAACATTTTAAATGTTAAATGATGGTCACTTTTTTGGTTTTGTTTGCAAAAGACAAAAGGGAAAAGTGTTGGCTTTGGTTAAAAAAAAAAAAAACCAAAGAGGATTGGGTGGAGTTGAGTTTAAAGATTTAAGATTTTAAATATTTAAGTATAGAAATGGTTGTTAACCTTACCAGTGGTATCAGGCCACTGGTGAATGCAAATTTCAAATTTGGAGTTGTATTGATTTTAATCCAGCCAATTCGCTTTGAAGAAATTAGAATCCAAAGTGGAACTCCTTCTTTCTGCCATGTCTAGGTATAAGTGTGGGACATAGTGAGTCTCATTATAATGTCTCAATTTGCTTCCTCTCTACGATTCGGATAGTTTCAAGTGCCCTCTGGTACAACTTTTATGATAGTATAAAAGATTTAGTGCTCTTAACTCTTTCGCTACCTGAAATAAAACAAGTCAAAAGGCCTTAAGTTCGGCCGAACTTTGGATACCCACCACCTCGGGTATATATGTAAACTACCTTTTGTCAAAATCCGGTGAAAAATGCATACCTTATGCCCCATAACAGCTATTTTGATATATGTTCCGATTTTGACCTGATACCAATAAGTACAATTCATTGTTTAATTGTGTATAACGAAATATTAGTCTTTTTATTAGCTATATCAAAAAATAAATCGATTTCAATCATATACGACACGGATATTAAGAAGCCTAACGTAAGTCACTGTGTCAAATTTCAGTGAAATGAGATTTTAAATGCGCCCTTTATGGGGCCAAGACTTTAAACCGAGATATCGGTCTATATGGCAACTATATCCAAATCTGGACCGATTTCGGCCACATTGAAAAAGGATTTCGAAGAGCCTAACACAACTCACTGTCCTAAATTTCGACGACATCGGACAATAAATACGTCTTTTATGGACCCAAAACCTTAAATCGAGAGATCGGTCTATATGGCAGCTACATACAAATCTGGACCGATCTGTGCCATATTGCGGAAGTATGTCGAGAGGCTTGGCTTAACTCACTGCCCAAATTTCGGCGAAATCGAACAATAAATGCGTCTTTTATGGGCCCAAAACCTTGAATCGAGATATCGGTCTATATAGCAGCTATATCGAAATCTGGACCGATTTGCGCCAAATTGAAGAAGGATGTTGATGGGCCTAACGTAACTTACTGTCCCAAATTTTGGCAAAACTGGACAATAAATGCGTCTTTTATGGGCCCAAGAACTTAAATCGAGAGATCGGTGTATGGCAGCTATATCGAAATGTGGACCGATAAAGAAAGATGTTGAAGGGCCTAACACAACTCACTGTCCCAAATTTTAGCAAAATCGGACAATAAATGCCCCTTTAATGGGCGCGAGGCCTTAAATCGAGAGATCGGTCTATATGGCAGCTATATCCAAACCTGGACCGATCTGGGCCAAATTGAAGAAAGATGCCGAAGGGCCTAAGACAACTCACTGTCCCAAATTTCAGCAAAATCGGATAATAAATGTTGTTCTATGGGCCTAAGACCCTAAATCGGAGCTATATGGCAGCAATATCCAAATCTGGACCGATTTGAGCCAAATTAACGAAGAATGCCGAAGGACCTAACACTACTTACTGTCCCAAATTTCAGCAAAATCGAATAATAAATGTGTCTTTTATGGGCTTAAGTCCCTAAACCGGCAGATCGGTCTATATGGGGGCTATATCAAGATATAGTCCGATATAGCCCATATTCGAACTTAACCTGCTTATGGACAAAAAGGAAAAAATCTGTGCTAAGTTTCAGCTCAATATCTCTACTTTTAAAGACTGTAGCGTGATTTCAACAGACAGTGGGACGGACAAATCAGATTTTAATGCTGATCAAGAATATATATACTTCAAAAGGGTCGGAAATTGATATTTGGATTTGCAAACAGAATGACAAAATGAATATACCCCCATCTTTCGGTGGTGGGTGTAAAAAGGTTCTGGTATCTTCTTCCTTCTATGGACCTATGGGCGAACATTCAGAGCGTAAACCAGTAAGGAAAATCAAAAGTCGAGCGCAGCCACCGAGTCTTCCTATTACGTTTAATACATAGAACCTACGTCGAAATCTAGGCAGTCTTTAATTTTGCATACCTATTGAAATATCGAATTAATATATCGGATGAACCACACGTATATCTAAACCGATGTGGATGAAAGTTTGTACATATACTGGGACGCCAAATAAAAAACCCCACACGCAAAATATTGTAAAGATAGGATCAAATTTGTGGCTTCTACAGCCTTAAAAGCTCATATCGGATGAAAAATATATATAGGAGCTTTATCTAAGTCTGGACCCATTTTGACGAAAATTAGCTCACATACTTCGTCGTCAAACAATACACCTCAAGAGAAGGTCCAAAATTTCACTGTGTCCAATGCTACAGTCAAAGCCTACAGAACTAATAAATTTCTATTATAATCAACGCTGCTTGCCATTGACTGATAGATTTCGATCCTAACTCATTATGAGCTCGGTATCAATTGCCTCAAATATTGTATTGTGAATCATGAAATTCAAAGGAAAAAATGAAGTGGTTTCATTTGAAATAATTATTTTAAATTAATATGGGTGATTTGATCCTTACAGAAAATGTCATTAACCCATTAACATACCCAAGAATGAAGCTATGTTAGAAATATTCCAGCACGAGTTATGTATCCTAATGAAATTTGGATTGGCGTAAAGTGGACGACTAAAACAAGTTAAAAAAATGTTTCCCATAATGTCATGTGTTTTTGAGGAAATTGGATTGTCGAAAGTAGGCAACTTTTTACATCCAAAAATATCCAACAAAAATTGTTCTCAAAATTTTGAGATGAGAGATTTTTGGAATCCATTTTAGTGTCTAGTTTCATTTGATGGTTGATTTATTTAAAAAAATACATTTATGGCGATAAGACAACAGGTGCTATTTTAGATCAATGTAATTAAATCCACTTTTCTTCGCTAAATGGTTATAAAATAAAAAATACTTTTTTTATTTTTGACTACGTCAATGTACAATAAATGTGTATATGAAATTTCATTCAAATTGGACAAGGGAATCGAAAATCAATCATAATAGGTAACCTTTTTGTCTTTAGGAATATTTATTGAAAATTGTCAATAGAAAAAATTCCAGGTAAATGTATTTGATCAACATTTGCCTTTGGACAATATTTCATTGAAATTTTGACTTCACAAAAAAATTCTGTCAAATTTTATCTTTACAAAGAAAAAATTTGATTTTGTGATTTTTCATTTTGTTTTTCTTTTCTGTTTGGGACAGAAAAGCATAATAAAAAACTTTAAAAATGTTGCGGCAAAATGTAGTGTCGCAAAATGCATGCAGAAGGCGCAAAAAATTTTTATTGAAAGGCTGGGCAAAAGTTTGTCTTTAGAAAATGTTTCACTGAAATAAAGTGTTTGGAAAAAATTAATTAAAAAAAAAAATTAATTAAAAAAAGAAAAATTTTAATTTTGTCTTTAGGAAAAATTGTAATGAAATTTTGTGGGGTCCGGCCTGGGAAAGAAAAATTGTGATAAAGTTTTGTCTTTAAAACTATTGCGCTGAAATTTTGTCTTTGGAAAAAATTTCATTAAAATTTATTTAGAAAACATTTCATTACAATTTATTAAGAAAAAATCTCATTAAATTTTTGTGCTTAAGAAAAATAATTTTAGGTCCTGTTGTCATTTTAAAAAGTTTTCTAAAATTTTGTGTTTAGAATAATTTATTTTTTTTTTTATCTCTACAGACAAAATCATTTTGGCTACACCGCTGATGGGAGCTATATCTAAATCTTAACCGATTTTGATGAAATTTTTAACACATATTAAGACGTCAAGTGAAACTTTACTTTTCTTCAATTGGCTCTAAAAGAATATTTGTTCCACTAGCCGAACGTAGAATAGCGTTCCAAGCGCCTCGGTCTTCTGTGCTCATTCTAAAATCTCTGACGCCAAGTTTCTAAGTGTCTCCCACCACTTGATCTTTCCATTGGGCTTTTGGTCGTGTTTGCCTTCAAAAGACTTCTTTGCTAGAGCTTCTTTATCCATTCTGACAACATGACGTAGCCAATGCAGCTGTTGTATTTTGATGCATATAACTATGCTATCGTCGTCATACAGCTCATGCAGCTCATGGGTCATACCTCGCCTATATTCTCCGTTAACGCAAACTGGTCGACATATTTTACGAAGAATCTTTTCCTCAAACACTCCTAGCACTGCCTCGCCTGCTTTCACAAGTACCTATGCTTCAGAACCACATAACAACACGGGTAGTATCAGTGTCTTGTATAGTGTAATCTTCGTCTGTCGAGGAGTGGCTTTGTTTCTAAACTGCTTACTTGGTCCAAAGTATCATTTGTTTGCCAGTATTATTCTTCGCTTTACCTCGAAACTGGTGTCATTCGTTTCGGATACGGCGGTGCCGAGGTAGATAAAGTTACTGACTATTTTAAAGTTGTGGTTCCCAACATTCTCCATTTTCTTTATCTTCTCGGTTGTACATGGAGTTTTGGGAGTTGAAATGAAACACCTCTCGCAAAATATTGTAAAGATCGGACTAAAATTATGGCTACATCGTACGAAAAATATATATGAAAGCTATATCTAAATCTGAACCGATTTTGTTCAAGATCACTAGCGCTCGTCCTTGGACCAAAAAAGTGGCATGTGTATAATTATACGACAATCGGACAACAAATGCGATCTGTTCCTTTATTACAAGAATACATGGACAGGCAGATCAGAAAATGGACAGGCAGATCAGAAAATGGACAGGCAGATCAGAAAATGCTTCTAAGCCGGTCGGTATACTTATCAGTATACAAATTCACAACATTATAACATCACAGAGGTGGTGTAGGTTGTAATAATAACAGCAGAACTGAGGTCCTTATTCCACCATTGTATGTTTTTCCTCTTTCTGAGCCTCCGGGCATTATTTTCGATTTTCTCTACACACGATATCTTAATCTTCTCCCATTTTGTCCGTTTCGGGTTTCTGAATGGCTTAATATTCTGTAGCTTGAGCTCCTCCAAGTCATAGTTAATGGATCAACATATGAAAAGAGAATCTTGTTTGCTCAGAGATTGACTACCCATGGATGTTGCCTAAGGAAAGTTTCAGAAACTCTTTCCTATTTGAAATCTCGAAGGGGGCTTGCAATCCTCTGTTGAAAGAAAGATGAAGTCCGAAAAAAAACCTCTTCACGCCGAGGTTCGTGTTCCTACTACCCCAGCGATCATGACATCACGTTATTCGTTTCCTTACGGTAGCGTACAAGGTCCCTTACCGCTATTAAAAGTTGCAGAATCCGATCATCGTGCGGAAAGTATGCAGGGATGATGATGAGTATCTTGCTACCCTGTTACAAGGACATAACGTCCTGATCCCTACTGCAGAATTGATTAAGAACAATGCGTGCTATCAGCTTGTTAAGATTTCTGTTTTAGACATTTCTGTTCTTAACCACGACAGCAAACCGTTAGACGTCTAAAGCGAGTCGTTTAGGGCATTCGTGATCCGCTGAACACCCATATCGATGTTCTACACATTTTCTCTTTCTTTTCAGATCGTACAATGTTTGAGCTGTAGAATGTATGTCACAATGGAGGAGGTAAAGATTTATTGTGATGAAAAATTTCCTCGAATATGAAATTGAAATGAAAGTTTCGGCATTTAATTAAACCAAAAAATGATCAAATTAAAATCCTGGAAATTTAGTTTCTATGAAAAATGGTTTCTAAATATGATATAAATGGAAAATTTCCTGGAAATCTAATTTTCATTTCAACTATGCAATTTGCTCCGCTTTGGAAAATTTCTTTATTTTAAGCAAAGCTATCGATTTAATTTGAAAAATATAGATAATCCCATATTAGATGTCGCTATATGTCCCAATGAAAACCCCTATCAAAGCTGGCTAATTTAAAATATCACAGAGTTAACAGAAATCCTCCCAATGGGGCTAGGTATTCAATGCCATTGTTGCTATGCTTATAATTTTTCCACTAAAGTAGAGGTTGGCATTTTTTGCAACAGACATTTAAAGGCAAGTTTCACTATGGCTGCAATTGTTTTTTCCATGGTGGATAGAGGGATAGTTGGATGGATGAGTAGATAGCAACACACATCTTGGCTTTCATAATTCAATTGATTTTTCTCATGCTGGTGAAACCAAGAGCCAAGTGAAATTAATTAATACATCACCATTCCATAGAGGATGAAATGAAACAAAGAAGCAAAAAAGAAGAAGAGAAGATCGTTATCTGTCTTTGAACAGAGGCAATAGCATAATGGACTCAGCGGCCCCAGTTGAATGCTGTTGCACGAGACCAAACGGGTAAAAAATGCAGAAAATCTGTGCAGTCCACATTTAATGGAAACAGACACAACATTTGTAGTAACCACAATTATGACAGCACTCTTTGGACTCTTAGCATTTATTTAGCAGCGCTAGTGTTACATATGTAATCAAAGACCCGACGGTCGCATCGAATGTCCTCATCGACAGACGATGGACAAGAGGTGCAGCAAGAGCACCTCAGGCAGTCTCACCTGAAATGGGAACAGTGTTGCCGCAAAAAAACAGAAAATAAAAAAAGGGAAACCGCGAAAGAATTCCCCAGCTCGACAAAAGCTCCTAGGAGATGAGTGAGAAAGTGTTCAATCCTATGGTAATCAGCGAAGTGTACACTTTGCTCACTCTCGGTTACCCAGCTGCCACTAGCTGATGAAATAAATAAAAAGTAAAAGCGAGCTAAGTTCGGCCGGGCCGAATCTTATATACCCTTCGCCATAGATCGCAACTGCCAAGTTCTTTGAATGACATTTTCAAATAGAAAAACACCAGTCATAGAAAAACACCACCTCCAAAATTTCAGGCAAATCAGTAATAATTGCGCCCTCTACAAACTCAAAAAGTCAAACTGGGAGATCGGTTTATATGGCAGCTATATCAGTTTATATACCGATTTAGACCATACTTGGAACAGTTATTGGAAGTCATACCAAAACGACATGTGCAAAATTTAAACCATATTCGATAAGAATTGCGCGCTCTAGAAGCCCAAGAAGTCTAATCGGGAGATCGGTTAATATGGCGCCTATATCAGTATATGGACTGATTTAGACCATACTTGACACACTTGTGGGAAGTCAAAATAAAACACTGAATGCAAAATTTCGGCCAAATCGGATAAGAATTGCGCCCTCTAGAAGCTCAAGAAGTCAAGACCCAAGATCGGCTTATATGGCAGCTATAGCAGGTTAGGGACCTATTTAAACCATACATAGCACAGTTGTTGATAGTCATAACAGAACACGTCATGCACAATTTCAGCCAAATCGGATGGGAATTGCGCCCTCCAGAGAGGCTCAAGAGGTCTAATCGGGAGATCTTTATGGACTGATTTAGACTATACTAAACACAGTAGTTGGGAGTCATACCAGAACACTTCTTGCAAAATTTCAGCCAAATCGGATAAGAATTGTGCCCTCTAGAAGCACTAGAAGTCAAGATCCAAGGTCGGTTTTTATGGCATCTATATAAGATTATCAACCGACTTAGACCGTACCTGGCACAGTTGTCGGAAGTAATTCAACATCACGTGCGAAATTTTAGCCAAATAGGATTGGAATTGCGCCCTCTAGAAGCTCCGAAAGTCAATACCCTAGATCGGTTTTTATGGCAGCTATATCAAAACATAGACCGATTTGGCCCATTTACAATCCCTGCTGACCTACACTAATAGGAAGTATATGTGCAAAATTTCAAGCGCCTAGACGGACGGACATGGCTAGATCGACTTAAAATGTCATCACGATCTTAGACGCATATTTCGAGGTGTTACAAACGGAATGACGAAATTATTATACCCTCCATCCTATGGAGGGGGGTATGAAAATAAACCCAGCTGAATTGGAGCTACCATATAAGGAAACCTTCGAGCTTCTATCTGGCCATATTATATCTATAGCCATTGACTCTGTGTCTGACACCCCTTGCCATATACCATTCCCATAGAATCCCTCCTGAATAGCGCCACTTTACTGAATATGGACAAATTTCATATTTTGCCAACCATTTTGAGATTCTTCCCCAACCATTTTAATTTTATTATCGGTACAGTGCACTATGGCAACTCTGTCTCTGAACAATATTGACTTTAGTTTATATTTACAGCAAGAATTGAAAAAGCCATGTGGTGTTATGGTCAACAAGAAACCAGATATCAATTACAAATAAGGCGTTGCCACCACTATGAATATATGATAGGTAGATCATCCATCGAACATCAACAGGCCAGGGAAGTTGATTACCACTATATGTGTGCTTTTGTGCTGTGTGGTGTGATAGTAGTGGCGGGACAAACAGAGTCGTTGATACTTGTATTTCAGACCAGCAAGTGTAACAAAGGATTCTTGCGAAAATGAAATTAAAACATGGTCAACAAAAAAGATTCATTGGACCATGGCAAAGAAAGCAAAAACACCAATGTGGAAATGTGGTTACACAAAATGTGTAACGAAAGCAAAACAGTAACATGGGCTGTGTAACACAGTAATGTAAACTCAAAGCTGTAGCACCACAGAGTGCGAACACAGCATGGTATCTTTGGCTGGTCAGACCAAAACAGTTTCCCATTGATCCAAAGGCGCGCATAAATATGGCATAGTTTGCAAATAGTAAGCCGTAAAGCCCTTTTTGTGATCTGTCTCTGGTCTTCTTACACCCATGAAACTTTTTGATATTCCTTACCGATGGATATAAACAGCAAAAACCTAAAATAGTGGTATGGGGACAAGTGTGGTTAGTAACAGTTGCTCTATGGGTTTGAAAAGTGATGGGTGTTTAGATAGCAGTCGTTTAAACATGTCAGGAGCAATTAAATACTCTAAATGAAATGATGCAAGTTACCAGTTTTATGGTTAAGAAGTAAAGTTGGATGTTTAAATGGATAAGCTTGAGATCAAAGTTTACCAATTTAAGGTTTTTCTGTTGTGGTTTGATATGAAGCGGTTGAGGTTTGATTTCAAACTGTAGAGGTTCGAGGTCAAACTGTATGGGTTTGAAATCGAAACTGTAGAGGTTTGAGATAAAAAAGTAGAGGTTTAAGATTAAACTGTGTAGGTTTGAGATCAAACTCTAGAGGCTTTAGATCAAATTTCCGATCGAACAATACAAGTTTGAGCTAAAGTTCCTCAGGTATAAGATCAAGTTGAACAAGTCTAATATCAAACTATGTCAGTTTGGGATCAAACTGTAACGGAGCCATTTTTCGTCCCCATAGCATGGAGGCCACTGAGCCATACTGAATTCGTGACGATCACATTATACCTCTGTCCCGACGATTGTGAATTAAGTCTCCGAAGCCGCAGTAGTCTTTGTATTGACCGCTGATCCTCAGAAAGAGGATCGTTTTGGCCCGCGAACCTTAGACCTATCAGCCGCCGAGTCATTGTCTACACGTCTTATCTGTCAGACCACATAAATCAGGGTCACCTAGTGATTCCATCACGTTGCGAGTGAATCACGTCGCCCAGGTATCAGGCATCGTTTTTTACCGTGGCTGATATGAATGACATCTACGAACCTGTATCAGACACCGTTGCAGTTGAATTCAGGTGTCAAAGTACTGCCCGGTAACACTCAAACTCAGTCGCCATCGTGCATGCGCTCTATCCGAGAGTGAGTCACGTTACCACTCAACGTGCACTGTGCCACATAAATAAATCCGCTGAGCAATGATATGACCCATCCTAGTCTAACGAACATAGCACGTAGCTTAGGGCGTCCCGTTAGCCGAGTTAGTAGCGTGCTTGGATTACCAGTGTAGGAGTAGTGAGTTCGATTCCCGCCAGAAGCCTTGGTCTGTCGCTACTGTGGTATGGACACAGTGTCAAGACCATGGCCAAAAATACCAAAATTCAATATATTCGGAATTTAAATTTTTGGACGCAATTCGATAGAGAACATTCCAATTACGGTAAATGTGCGTTTTGGTTTGTATATGTCAAGTAGTTTTGTGTATATAGGGGTTCAAATCCAATATTTCTTGGCAATGTCTTTTTTTCCTTATTTTATGACGAAAATCAAAAACTGCATCTGATCTCATAAATATTAATATTTAGAGTAACGGACGTTATTAAAGTCAGTCAGTTGGTTAGTTTGGAATGCAAGTAATGTGACAGTATGTTTTTTCGAATATAAATATGGATTTTATGGAATTGACAGTTACCCAAAACTGAGGTACTCAGTAAGACGAACTCGTGAAAGTGACACCGAACTTAAGTGGATCAGGAAAAAAAACTTCAAAAACGTTCGCCCTAGTTTTTTTTTGTTTGTTTTTTTTTTTTTAATTCTTAAAAAGAATGTTATAAAGCCTGTAAAAGTATAAGCTGCGTTTTCCCGCATTTAGAAAAGTTATTTATCTTTTAAAGCTCACCGCCCCAGCAGGGGATTAAGGGATATAAAAAAACGTTACCCCAATTATATTAAATTAATCACAAAATCAATTTACGAACCAGATATCGAGTTTAAACTGGTCTAGAGAGCTCTAAAGGCTATATGCAAATATCACCCGAATGAATTCATAGATTGCATGGAGAGAGGAGTTACCAAAGGTCAGCGAAATCGGATGACAAATATGTATTTTAAGGTCCCAAGACCCAAAGTCCGAATATGATCCGACGGGATCATATTCGGTACGGGCTTTGAAAGGTGTCATATAACTCACAGAATCAAATTTCAGCACAGTCGGTTTAAAATAGGTCTGTTATACACCCAAACCTTTAGCCAAAACAAGTATTTGAGGTTAATCGGATAGAAAATGAGTCTCGGTAAGTAAAATCGAAAGATGGGTCTATATGGGACCTATTCCTATTGATCGTAAGCCTTCTATAATAACAAAAAATATCTGTGCCAAGTTTCATTCGCCTACGTTAAGTCCTTCTATTTTTGGCAAACTTTTCTTTGAACTCACGACACTGTGTGTACCCAAGCTACTTGGTAAAGCCTGAATCGCAGATCCGGAATGCGTGAGTTGATGGAATATTAACGCGAAGACGTCGAGTGTGAAAATTAAACTGGCCATCAGGGCAACAACTACCAGGATGGTAGGGTCAAACAGTCTGGGAGTGCAATGAGGAGATTAACGTCTTCTACGAGCATGGCACGATCCGAATTGTTTGGGTGCCGCGATGTAGCAGAGTAAAGGCAAAGTGTGAAGGCCAGAGGACTACCGTCAATAAACTTGGTTAATCCGAAGCCTTTCGGGTCGACGCAGTCCGAAGTAAGGGCGTGGGCGACGAACATGTAGCGCTGTGTAGCAGTGACACGGCTGGTACGACGACAAAAACCCAATGGGAGATACGTATCGTGAAAAAACGAAGCTATAACTGAAAGGAATAGCTTTCGGTATCATATCTAAACTATGTGTCATAGAACAATAAGCTCACTTATGCAAAATAGGTGTGGCAAGTGATAGCATATGTGAGGCATGTGGCGAAGATGATGAGACATTAGAGCGTTTGCTATGTCATTGTCCGACTTTCGCGGTTAACAGACACCGGCACTTAGGTGGTGACCGCAACCGCGCGTTGTATTTGCTAAAAACCAATATTTGTGGTGACCAAATAGCAAATGGTAGAAAGAATTTCAGCCACCGGCACCAACTGCGACAGTTCGCTGGTGGTGTTGGTCTCTCGAAAACAACGGAGTAAAATTAGCTCCTTAAGTATTAACCTGTGCTCTCACCAGTGATATTGAGCACACTCTCTTTTCGTTAAGATGCATACTCCTCGTAGTTCATGTTTTATTTCAGCGCCTTTTGCATAGACGTGGAGTATAACGTCATAGAATGGTTAAAACCTGAAAATAACTGAAACTATGTATAGAACTTTTCAACCGGAGTCTTTGACATAAAACGTTCTATGCATTTTAGAGGAGAACAGGCTTTTAAAATCACTTAAACTAGATTGATCCAGAGTTGACCACTTTTGATTTTTTCAACCTTGTAGGGGCTATACATTTTTAACTTACGGTCGATTTATATGAACTTTTTCTTTTTTTTTTTTTTGAAAGAAAGCCCTTACCAAGACCTACAAAATGTAATGTTAAATGACTGCGCCGAGTGCTATTTTGAGCAATTACGATTTTAGGCGATGCTAACAGTGAAATTGCATACCTTCATATGTAGTCAATATGAATATTTTTATGCTCACCACCATAGGATGGGGGTGTAACACCTCGAAATATACCTCTAAGACCCCATTAAGTATATATATTCTTGATCGTCTCGACGTTCTGAATTGATCTAACCATGTCCGTCCGTCTGTCGAAATCACTATAGCGGTCGAACGCGTAAAGCTAGCCGCTTGAAATTTTGCACAGAAACATAATATTGATGTAGACCGTTGGGGATTGTAAATGGACCATATCGGCTCAGATTTAGATATACCTCCCATATAAGCCGATCTCCTGATTTGACTTCTTGAGCCCTTACCAGTCGCAATTTATGTCCGATTTAGCTGAAAGTGAGCATATAGTGTTCTGTTACAACTTTCAACAACTGTGCCATATACGGTCCAAATCAGTCTATAACCTGATGTAGGTCCCATGTAAACCAGTCTCTTGATTATCCTTGTTCGATTCCTCGAAACTTTAATTTTTGCTGGTTTGACAGAAGTTTGGTATGTAGAATAAAGTTAAGTCCTTTAACAAAATTTAGTTTGTAAAATTTTTTAGCAGAATCCATGGTGGTGGCTTCCGAAGATTCGGCCCGACCGAACTAAGCACGCTTTTACTTGTTCCTAACCTAACCCAAATAAGTTTGAGTTCCCAGACCATATTTAGAGGTGAGATGAGGGGAGAGAGATTTAAAAAAAACTTCTCCTGTGAAACTCGTATTCAGCCTGGCTGAATTGAAGCTTTTCTAGGAAAATTGCTATTCAGCCAGGCTAATGCATGTTTTCCTTTAAAAACCTCTACTCAGGTAGGCTGAATTCAAGTTTTTCAGTGGAAACTCCTATTCAGCCAGGCTCGAATGAAAACTCCTTTTCAGGCCGGCTGAGTTGAAGTATTCCACTGTAAATCTTTAAAAATATGAATTGCTTTCAAGAGTTTTGTTGTCAGGATTTGTGTTGTTTTCCAATATCTCAAGACTGCTGCTGCCAAGTAAAAATTTGTATCCATGGACATCTATACAGCGAAATGCTGCCAATTTGCCTATAAATCGCTATCTTTCAAGGATTATCCGTTTTTGTTTTTTCCTCGTTGTCTTGGCTAACGACACTGCATTCGCAATTGCTGCTGGCGTAGTCTCTTGCTCTTACTCTACATCCTACGAAGTCATTGAGAAAAAATTATTTTGCTTTGCTCAACAGTGCGTGTAAAGTTGGCAATCACAACATTGCCTCCACATTTCAGTCGTTCGTTGCTTCTCTGCTCACTTGGATGATGCGTCGACATGGATTGTTAGCAAATACGTGAAGTGAAGTAAGAAATGTTGGCAGCTAAAATAACCTCCAGATTGTCGCCAGCCACTAACATGGTTGCGTTTTTCAACTTTAACACAGGGGACATGGAAAATGTGGTCGCTAGGTTGGGCAAAAGGGACAACGAATATGTTGCAGCTGAATGCCTGGTGGCTGGCTGCTACTGCTTTGGATGTTGCTGGCGCAGGTTTTGATGAGATATGCGTGTACGTGTTGCCAAAGCAATTATTGTTTTGTGGCGGCTGGTCTTGTCTCGTTTCCAATGTCTGTCTGTCTGTCTGGCCAAATGTTACCCAACCCAGCACTAGTTATTGACCACGAAGAAATGAGTAGAGTAGTGCAGAGCATTACTACTCGAAATTGCCTGGCCAAAGGTGGTAGCAATGCGGGCTTTCAAAGCCATAGCTTTGACTCTGTGGGCCATTTCTGATTTTATCATTCACAATTGTAGAAATTTTAATTAAATTAAACATTTTTTTTAACTTCATTCTTTTGTTTCGTTTGTAGTTCGGAAAGATTTGTGTTTTTTTTTCTGCATTTTCTTGTTAGTTAGTTTAGGTTTCATTCATGCCTGTAAGAGCTCCAAATACCAACAGACACAAAGACGGACACTGATAATAAGGTTTGTCGGTCCATGTTTGAGGCTGTGTATTGTGTAACACGTGACGAGATGAGATTGATATTCCCCTAAACCAAAGAACACTCGGACTTAAGGCATCCCGGGTAGAGTTTCTGTTTGCCAGACTGCGTGTTTGTACTGTGGTTTTTCTTTGTTTCTATTCATTTCCTGCACAACACATATTTGTCCATGATGTCATTATTCCTTTTCGGTTTGGAGTATTTGTAAAATGATTTTCATTTGATTTAATTTTTTCCAATTTTCTTAATTAGTTTGCTCTAATGTGTGCCTGTGGTGATTGCTACTTGCTCTTCTAGTTGGGAATACCAGTAGCCTGTATGATGCTGTGTTATCTGTCAAGTTTTATGAGGTTCCTCATAGCTTGACCATATAGGGAAGGCCATGACAGACATACCACTTCACTTTGCGGGCTATCATTATTAAAATCCCATAAAACACCATGCTAGAACACTATGCGAGTGTGTGTGTGCCTTAAGAAATCTATGTCAGATTTTGTCAAGTCACTCTTATATCAACTCAACAGTTTTCCCATTTTTCTTTCATGTATTAGATGAGTTAAATCAACTCTGATTTGCTAGAGCTGGCTTTGTTATCCAGCTGCCCATCAGGTAAGAATTTCTCGTTACTCTAAAACTCCATCAACGAGCATGATTTTTCAAAATCAAAACTGAGTCTCGATCCAGCACCCCCTCTCCCTTTGTGTAGTGGGTCAAACGGTGATTAAGGTATCTTTGTCATGTCTACTTCCAACCACTGCTGCTGGGAATTTGATTTCTTTGTCTTCGGGGGTAATGTCCATAATTAAGTTTTCAAATGCCTTCAGCTGATCTCCAACAAAAGAGGCAGAAAAATGCTGGTGGTTTTTCTAAATGCTCAGATTGCTTCATTCTTGTTCTGCTTTCGTTTCTGATCACCACCATACATTTGATGTTGTCCATTGTGATGATACTCCATAAAAGGCTAGAGTAAATTAAAAAAATATGATAAAAGAATACTAAACTTGCAAAATACTACAATCGACTGTTGGAATTATAGAAAATTATGGGAGAATATTTTTTCGAAACAACTGTGAGCCAAAAATTCAGACAGCAACAAAGTTGAAGAACATTAATTCGATTAATGCTGGGAAACTTATTCAGGTTTTATGAGAAATTACGCGGCTCTCATTGAAGAATCTAGTCGTCATGCTAATCCTAACGATAAGTTGTCCGAAGCAGATTCCTTCCTTTTGAGGGGTGTTTGATGCAAAAAAAAAATATTACAGCTATCGAGACCATGCACTAAGGTCTCGAAGAGGTAGGTAGTCTCTTGACATTTTGCTTGCATTTCTTCAGTTATTTGTGCGAATGCAAATTTGTTCACGATATCTCATCGGGGATCCTTCTTTCTACCAATGAAATCTGAACGACTCAAGTTTTTTAGGATAGTTAGACCGATCCCAAAAACCGCGCCACTTAGTAGAGAAGATGTACTTGCCACAATACCACAATACCTCACAAATATCGTCAAAACAAACGAGGGGATACCCACTGCTGCAAAATGTTTCTGATATTCCTCGTCAGGTTCCGATATATTTGCCTTAAATTTTTTATAAAGGTACTTATTTTCTTTCTATTCTAAAAAAAGAAAAATCAAAGTCTATTAAATTCAGATATTGACGATTGGTGGTTTACTTTCTTAATGCGCTCGAAGGATGATACCCATATATGATCCAACGTTCGTTTGAAAGTAGCATGCTTCTACCATTGCACAGCTGGGTAGGTGGACCCATGTAATCTCTTTGGGGCTTATCGATTGAAGATGAACAGGTAGAAACAAGTAAATGCGTGCTTATTTCGGCCGGGCCGAATCTTATATACCCTCCACCATGGATCATATTTGTCGAGTTCTTTTCCCGGTATCTCTTTTTGGGTCAAATAAGGATACAAAAATAATAGCCGTGCTATTGGAGCTATATCAATTGAATGTTGGAGACTGAATCTTGGAGACCATAGTAGAAGTCATTTTGTAAAATTACAGGCAGTTCGAATAAGAATTGCTCCCTTTAAGGGCTCAAGAACAAAAATAGGGAGATCGGTTTATATACATAAACACTTTTTGATTCGATTTAGCTATGACCATCTGTTTGTATATCCATCTGTCTGTTCATGCTAAAAAAAGAGAAGAAGCCTTTTAAACCTGGAAAAATCCATTTAAATTTGGATATCGTTCGATTTCGACTATTATTGTAGAAATTTCGCTCTTTGTAAACCCATCAGGAAATTTGAAACAAAAGATTATTTTAAAATTTTCGACAGTATTGGCGAATTTTGTACAAGTCGGTTCATATCTAGATATAGCTCTCATATGTATGTATCTCCTGTTTTTCTATTTCTAGAGCCTTTATCAGCGCATATGTGCAGAATGTCAGCTTTTTCTAACTTTAGCGCTGCATAATGGGAGAAAATCGGAAAAAAACTAGTAAAATATATGCTGTGTGATAACGGGAAAAGATAGCTCTTTGAAATGGTGACTCTGAGATTTACTCTATAAACAGAGAAAAAATTTCATTTTTCTGAAAACAAAAATTCATATTGAAAAAATTCTAAGAAAAATACGAATAGAGATATCTTAGTTGTTGTTGTTGTTGTAGCAGTGTGTTATACACTGAGGCGGCAGCCCTTGCCGATGAAAGACTTTATCGGGTCAATCCGGTACGTCGAACCGGCTGCCATGGGATGACAGATATCTTAGTAATTCTTTTTGAGTTTTTCTGACAAAAGTGTCCTAGAAAAACCAAAAATAAATGCTGCCCTATTGTTTTAAGAAAAATCCCCAAAATACACCTTTCGGGGAAAGATGATTTCGAAATCGGCATTTTTTAGTAAATTTACTGTGGAAGCTACAAATATTGTTAGGTGCAAAAAATTTGGTGTTTTTCCAATTTTCTAATAAAAATTTGCTTATTTTGAGCATCAGTTTAAGTTGACATGTCTTGTTCATATTTCACTTAAAAAGCATCTATAATATGTCCTCTTCACAAACAAAGAAGAAATAAGTAAGAGCGTGCTAAGTTCGGCCGGGCCGAATCATATATACCCTCCACCATGAATCGCATTTGTCGAGATCAATCCGCAGTATCTCTTTTTAGGCAAATAAAGAATATTGAATAAGAACTGTTTTACTATTGCACCTATATCAAGTTATAGTCCGATTCGGACCATAAATGAATGCTGAACATTGTAGAAGTCATTGTGTAATATTGCAGTTTATTCGGATAAGAATTGCGCCTTGTAGGGGCTAAAGAAGTAAAATCGGGAGATTGGTATAAATGGGAGCTATATTAAGCTATTGATCGATTCAGACCATATTAGGATCGTATGTTGAAGGTCATGCGGAAATCGGATGAGAATTGCGCCCTCTAGAGGCTCAAAAAGTCAAGATCCCAGATCGGTTTATATGGCAGCTATATCAGGTTATGTTCAGATTTGCGTCATACTTAGCACAGTTATTGAAAGTCATAACAAACCACCGCATGCAAAATTTCACCAAATCGGATGAGAATTGCGCGCCCTTTGGACTCAAGAAGTCAAGATCCAAGATCGGTTTATATGACAGCTATACCAGATTATGAACCGATTTGTATCATACTTAACACAGTTGTTGGAAGTGACACCAAAACACTACGTGCAAAATTTCAGTCAAATCGGATGATAATTGCGCCCTCTAGAGGCTCCAGAAATTAAGACCCAAGATCGGTTTATATGGCAGCTATATCGAAACATGGACCGATTTAAACCATACTTAGCGCAGTTGTTAAAAGTAGTACCAAAACACCTCATGCAAAATCGGATGAGAATTGCGCCCTCTAGTGGCTCAAGAAGATAAGACCCAAGATCTGTTTTTTATGGCAGCTATATCAAAACATGGACCATTTACAATCCCAACCGACCTTCACTAATAAAAAGTATTTGTGAAAATTTTCAAGCACCTAGCTTTACTCCTTCGAAAGATAGAGCGCTTTCGACTTACAAACGGACGGACGGACAGACGGCGAACATGGCTAGATCGACTTAAAATGACATGACGATCAGGAATAGGTATAGTTTATGGGGTCGCAGACGCATGTCTCGAGGTGTTAGAAACAGAATGACGAAATTAGTATGGTGGAGGGTATACAAAATGAAGCTATTCACGCAAGTTTTTTCAATAAAGACTAAGCAATGAAGATACTTTTTTTTTACCAAAAAATACACTTTTTCACATTTCTTGATTTCCAAACTGTATAACTTTAAACTGCATAATTGGTTGTGAGCACTTGTCGCGGCATGGTCGTTGTAAATTTTGTCACAAATCCAAATCATGCAAAACAATTAAGTTCGAACCACAAATGCTTTCACAAATCGCAAAATATGAAGCCAATTTTGTTCAAAATTTCAACAAATAAAAATTAAATCTCGAATACCCCCGAAACCAGTGGAGATATTGTATACCTCAAGTGCATTATTTTGTAGGGATTTTTGAGCACTCTCCAGTAAAAAAGTTTTGAAAATCGGACCACAAATGAAGATTTGGCTGCCCAAACAATTTTTCGAAATGCCGAGGTGACCAACTTAAAGGGTCTGCCAAGTGGCGCCCGGACCACCTACGGGGTTGAGATTTTGCACACGACCTTAATAACACCTCAGCTCTAACTATTCCAAATATATTTTTTAGTAGTTTTTTTCGATTTTCTTCCACTGTGCGCTGTTACAACTGGCACCATATGGAGAACATTAGAAGCCAATTTGGCTAGTTCGACTGCTTATCAAGGGCTATGACCATGGATCTAGTCAGAACTACTTTTATAATAATATAAGACTTAGCAAAGTTTTTTCTTATCTTGCGATATGCTTCAAGAGACCTCTCAGGGTTTCACTTGAAATATCACCCTGATCGAATAAGATCCAACTCCCCAAAGTGCAAAGTCTGCACTTCTGCAGATCCGGATATGAATCTTAATCGTCTCAGTGTCATCAAGGTAGCTTATGTAGCAATCATTGTGCGAGATTCCCTGTCCTCACCGGTTGATTCCAGGTCAGAGATTCCTTGAAATGCGGTAACCATGTATACTACCTCGCCCACTGGTTATTCCTATGGTATGTGTGGGCAACAGTGTTGCCGTTTTTGGTAGGTTCCAACCAAAATTGGTAGGTTTTTATTTTCTTGGTTGGTAGATAGGTTGGTAGGCTGACATCAATTTTTGGTAGGTTTTTCCATCACCTAAATACCAAGTAATTTACTGAAAATTCGTCGATGATAACTCGTTTCTGTGTAATCGTTCTAAGTCCTCATATTGTCTGTAACTGGTACGAATGCTAAGGGATTTCTCCCAAACTTCGTAAATTCTCGGTAGGAAATGCGGATTTTGTGCGTTGAATGCCTTCAATCGGAAATTAGCGCTATGTGCCAACTACATACAGATATGGTCAGATTTAGTCCAAACTCAAATGTTGAGGGGTCCATGCAACTCACTGTAACAGCAAATAAGGGCAGTTAGGCGAATTTTCGTGCTCAAACATTTAAATCGGGAGATCGCTTTATTCAAACTCGGCACGGTTGTTTATTTAAATCGGGGCAAAACTAGGACTTTCTCAACTCAAGACTACTTATCGGGAATTCGGTATAAAGGATGCTATATCACATGATTTTTGTACCCTCCACCATAGGATGGTGGTATACTTATTTCGTCATTCCGTTTGTAACTCTTCCGAATATTCGTCTAAGACCCCATAAAGTATAAATATTCTTGATCGTCATAACATTTTAAGTCGATCTAGCCATGTCCGTCCGTCCGTCTGTCCATCGAAAGCGCGATTTCTATCCGATTTGGCTGAAATTCGGCATGACGTGTTTCGTTACGACTTCCAACAACTGTGCTAAGCATGGTTGAAATCGGTCTATAACCTGATATAACTGCCAAGATCGGTTTATATCTTGAATCTTGACTTCTTGAGCCACTAGAGGGCGCAATTCGTATCCTGAAATTAGGCATGACGTGTTTCATTATGACTTCCAACAACTGTGCTGAATATACTTGAAATCGGTCCATAAACTGATATAGCTGTCATATAAACCAATTGGGGGTCTTGACTTCTTGAGCCTCTAAAGGGCGCAATTCCTATCCGATTTGGCTGAAATTTTACATGACTTGTTTTGTTCCACCAAATGTGCCATATAAACTAATCTTGACTTCTTCTTGCCCTAAAGGGCGCAATTCTTATTCGAATCGGCGTTTTACACAATGACTCCTAGTATGGTCTCCAACGTTCAACTCAATTATGGCATACCCACAGATTCCAGTTCCCCTGGAATTCCCTGAGATTTACTTGTAGCCCAACACTAGGGGAATTTGGAACTGTTCAACCATCTCGTTGAGATATCTGCGACAGTTTAGGTTGGCTTTGAATCCGGGAATGCCTTCTCCATGAATTTAATGGCTGTCTGAGAAGATATTTATGTCAATCGTCATTATGACATCTAGTCCAGAACAATCCGTATAGAAGCATGCATTTCTTCTTTTATCAGCGCTTCAGGAAATGTGTAATCCATATTGCGTGGAACATCGGGCATTGTATCAAGGGTTTTGTAGCTTTGAGGTTTATCCAACCGATTGAATTCTTGACACAGATTTTGTAGGTTCTTGGGTCGTAGCTATTGAATTCGAAAAATATTTTGTTCAAGTATTTGGAGTCATGAAATATCTGAGATTTGAGGAGATTAAGTAGCTATTTAAAGAATGAAAACTGGTTCCAGATTGCTGTTTGAGATTGTACATAGCGGTAACATATTAGAAAGTAGTTTGAGACTATCGCCACATGAAAGTGTTGTTTGAGGTTGGAAAATAGTTCGAACGTTTGGTATGATATTGGACATCTTTTAAAATCAAGGGTTGCATAATTCAAAAAAGAGTTGACGCTGCTTAGATGCAATGAATTGTTCTTTTTTTTTTTTTTTTTGTTTAGACGAAAGTGGTCATTGCCTGTATGGGGGTATATTCATTAAGTCATTCCGTTTGCAACACATCGAAATATCAATTTCCGAACCTACAAAGTATATATATTTCGGATCGTCGTGAAAATCTAAGACGATTTAATGATGTCCCTGTGTCCGCCTGTCTGTTGTAATCACGCTAGAGCCTTCAAAAATGGAGATATTGAGCTGAAATTTGATTCTTGAACGGGCCAAATTGGACTATATTTAGATACAGCTGTCATATAGACCGATTTTCCGATAAAGGGTCTAACGCCCATAAAAACTTTATTTTTTATCCGATTTTGCTGAAACAGTGAGCAGCTAAAGGCTTCCCAACAACTGACCAAATATGGTTCAGATCGGACTATATTAAGATAAAGCTACCATATAGACCGATCTCCCGATAAAAGGTCTTAAGACCATAAAAGCTTTATTTATTACCCGATTTCGCAGAAATTCGCAACGGTGTGTTATTTTAAGCCTCCTGACATCCGGCGTAAATATGGTTCAGATCGGGCTATATTCAGATATAGCTGTCATATAGACCGGTCTCCCGATAAAGGGTCTGAAGGCCATAAAAGCTTTATTTATGACCCAATTTCGCTGAAATTTAAAACAGTGGGTTATTTTAAGCCTCCCGACTTCTGATCTAAATATGGATTAGATCGCTCCATTTTTAGATATAGCTGCCATATAGACCGATCTCCCGATAAAGGGTCTGAAGGCCATAAAAGCTTTATTTATTACCCGATTTCGCAGAAATTTGCAACAGTGTGTTATTTTAAGCCTCCCGACATCCGGCGTAAATATGGTTCAGATCGGGCTATATTCAGATACAGCTGTCATATACACCGATCTCCCGATAAAAGGTCTTAAGACCATAAAAGCTTTATTTATTACCCGATTTCGCAGAAATTTGCAACAGTGTGTTATTTTAAGCCTCCCAACATCTGTCCTAAATATGGTTCAGATCGGACTATATTTAGATATAGCTACCATATAGACCGATCTCCCAATAAAGGGTCTTAAGACCATAAAAGCTTTATTTATTACCCGATTTCGCAGAAATTTGCAACAGTGTGTTATTTTAAGCCTCCCAACATCTGTCCTAAATATGGTTCAGATCGGACTATATTTAGATATAGCTACCATATAGACCGATCTCCCAATAAAGGGTCTTAAGACCATTTTAAGCCTCCCAACATCTGTCCTAAATATGGTTCAGATCGGACTATATTCAGATATAGCTGTCATATAGACCGATCTCCTGAGTCTGAGTCCCATAAAAGCTTTATTTACTACCCGATTTCGCTGAAATAGTGCGCAGTTTAAAGCCTCCCAACATCTGACCCAAATATGGTTTAGATCGGACTATATTTAGATACAGCTGTCATATATACCGATCTGCCGATTAAGGGTCTGAAGCCCATATAAACTTTATTTTTTAACCGATTTCGCAAAAATTTGAAACAGAGAGTTATTTTTAGCCTCCCGATACTCGACTCAAATATGGTTCAGATCGGACTATATTTAGATATAGCTGCCATATGGACCGATCTGCCGATAAGGACTCTGAAGCCATTAAAAGCTTTATTTATTACCCGATTTGGCTGAAATTTTAAACAATGAGTAGGTTAAGACCTCCCAACATCCAACTGAAATATGCTTCTGATCGGACTATATTTAGATATAGCTGTCATATAGACCGATCTGCCGAAAAGGGCAGTTACCCAATGTCGCTGAAATTTGAAACAGTGAGTTTTTCTGAGCCTCACGATATCTGACCTTAGTATGGTTCAGATCGGTTTATAATTGGATATATCTGCCAAAAAGACCAACAGTTTGTTCTACAAAATTGAATAGTGACATATATATTAGATCACTCAATGTCCGTGCCGAATTTGGGTGCTTAAGATAACCAATTTTCACCGGATTGTGACGAAATGGGATTTACATATGGGCCCGAGGTGGTGGGTATCCAAAGTTCGGGCCGGGCCGAACTTAATGCCTTTTTACTTGTTTATTCTTTAGTTCATGGTATATTGCTCTGTCCCTTCCCTCCCTTCACAAACATTACAACAAATGTTTAATGGCTTGAAAGTAACGCATGGATAGCAAATGGAAACAATTTACAAAATTGTTTCCAAAAAAATCTTTCCCCTACATCTCACATGGCTGTTGCTACTTCCAAGCCAACTAAACTAGATTACATGTACTAAAGAAGCAAAAAAAAATGTTGTCCAGTCTTTCTAGAAAAAAAAAACGAAACTAACAAATGGAGGCACTTTTTTGGAGCACCAAATCATAAAACTCCAATAAAAAACAGGACTATATGCAAATTGCTACAAAACGAGGACATCAAAACACTCGCAGTTGGTGAAAGGGACCATGAAAAACCATTTAGCCTGCAATGTTAGATTTTGTTTTGTGCATTTTTGCAACGTTGTTGACAAAATGGACAGGGAAAACTATTTGCCATGGCTTGACTACTGACTGCCGCCACCACTGCGAACATTAAGCCAAACAAGTGCTCAGCAAAGCGGAAACAGGAAATTAAGGGATTTCACAAAAATAAATGAATAACAAAGTGACAGCAATAGAATTGACATAGGATTGTCAATGGCTGTCATAGAATTTATTGTTTTAGAGAAAATTGAATTTTTCAATTTAGTTTGAATATTTAATTTGAATTTGAAGTTTTTCTCTTTTTTTACTTTAAAAATTTTAAACTCTCACCATTCAATTTGCAAAATTTCTCCATTCAACTTGAAACACTTTAACTTCATCATCAACTGTGACATTCACCATTTGTAGTACACTGCCATTAACGTGTTAAGAGATATTTAACATTTGCCATTTTCAAGCCGACAGGGTGACAGAAAGAGCTGGAGAGAGAGAGAGAGAGGGAGTTGAAGACCCACACTCAAAACTAGTCCCTGTTTTTTATGTGAACACTTAATACAAGTAAGGAAGGCAAACGTCGGGCGGTGGCGATTGCACAATAACCTGCACCTACCCTATACGTTTAATGTGGGAGCTATATCCAATTCTGAACCAATTTTGATGGACTTTTTGCAGATGGGTTATTAAACAACACGTATCAAATTTCGAGCAATGCAAATATGTTCAAACTGTAGTAAATACGGTTGACAAATGACAACGTTATTGCAATTTACCCAAAATCTGACCGACATATATGTGGGAGCTATATCTGAATCCGAACCGATTTCGAGCAAATTTCTGGTAGTCGTCGTGAAAAGCTCTTGGAGTGAAAATCGAGCGATATGTGTATATAGCAGCTATATCTGGATCTGAACCGATTTCTATGAAATTCACCAGTAATATTAAGAGTCATAAGGATACCGAAGCCTTTCGGGTCGACGCAATCCAAGTTAAGGGCGTGGGCAACGAATGTGCTTGCAACCCTGTGGAACAGCGAAACGGTCGGTAGGACGGCGAAAATCCTACGAGGGATTCCAGATTGTGAGAAGACACGCCTATTACTGAAAGGAAGTAAGAAGTAGGTCAGTATAGCTGTTGCTATCGGTGCGGCAAGTGATAGCATGAGTCATTGAATCATTTCCTTTGTCATTCGCCGGCTTTAGCGTCAAACAGATACCGGCACTGAGGTGGGGACACTATACCAGGTATGAACCAATTTAGGGGAGTGGCATAGAAAACAATTAAGGATTTCGAAGGTGGCACGGAACTCCTAACCTGATTTTCTTTTTCGAGGTTACTTTTTTTTTGTATTTAGTGCGCACAACAAGCCAATTACTGGCCTAGGCGTATGTCCATAGTGGCATGGGGCGCATTAATATCTGCACCCTCTTTTCAACCTAACTCAACCTGACCTATCAATGGTTCTGTCTCTCTTCCTTCTGGGTGTTAGAAACAATTGCACCAAGTTATAATACCCTGTACCACAGTAGTGGTGTAGGGTATAAAAAGGGGAACCCGCCTTGGCCCCCTCTAATAAAGTCTATGTGTTCTGCACAGCAGTAAGTCGTTTGTTATTCATTTGCAACATGGTTGCTGTCTGTGGTATGCAACAGCACCAGTACTAACTATCAATAGTTGGGTGTGTGTGTTTGTGCTGCCTTATAAAAAATTGCCACATATTTATCTTCTTTTTCTGTTGACGTTGACTTTTTTTTATTCGCTTTCATTTGTTTCCTCTTTTGCCCCTTTGTGTGTTGGAATCTTCCTTTGTCGCTCCGTTTATTTCTTTTTTCGCTTTTGCAACAATAAAAAATAAAAATTCCAACTCAATTCCATACGCCTTAGCTTTGGGCGCTGCCAAAGAAGAGCAGGAAAGATACTTATGTTATGCTACAGTGGAATCGGTTGGTTCCAAGATGGAAAAAACGGTAAGAAAAAAAAAACTTAAAAGGCGGAAGGAGTAAATTTGTAAGGTAGCTGAAATTGAACCCCCTCATATTCAAATCGGTGTTGCATTGCAGTGCGATAGCCTTTTCAACGTTTTCAGGATCCTTAGGGATATGTTCTCTACCAGACAGTTTAAAGGAAACCTGGATGGATTAGAAAAGGTTTCTGATTGGATTCCTGAGACTACACTTGAGGTCGAGTGCGGAACTCTGGTATTGCAATCCTGCAGTTCATGCTACGCAGATGGATCAAAACTAGAGGGCAGAGTGGGGGAATTCATTAAGGACTCAGGGGCTTATATCTCTTTCCGACTGTCTTACCATAACACGGTTCTGGAGACGGAGGCCCGGGTGATCATGGAATACATGAGTGTGAACATCAATACGAATTGTAATCTGACCATTAGCGCTATGATAATCAGGATTCTAAGGTCAGGGGCAGTCTTTAGGTGAAAGAAGAACATTAACGACTTCTCTGAGAGTGCCAAAATCAGAATCGTTTACTTGTCGGGCCACAGCGGAGTAAGAGGGAATAAAAGAGCTGGCGATTTGGATGTGAAAATCAGAGGACTGTCATAAGTCAACTTAATGAAACTGAAGCATTTCGGCTCAACGTAAGTAGACTTAAGAGTGTTGGCACTGTTTTGGTAGGACGGCGAAAATACAATGATGGATCCCGATCGTGGGAGAACGAGGCCATTACTGAGAAGAAGTAGGAATGAGTTCAGTATGCCTTTCGGTATCACTACGGGCCAATCATGACTACGGACGCACTGATAAAAGTTCTATTTTACTTTGCCTGACAGAACCGATTGGAGCTATAATATTCTTGGTAATGGAAGATATATACGTTTCTTTATTTGCGGCCCCCAGACTGAAAAGCCATGCTTTAAAGAACTGGTATTGAGCATCTAGAGAGAGTTAGCCCATCAATGTAGTGTCAATGTAATATGCTACGGAGATTGGCATAAACATCTTCTCAAATAGCCAGACCGCCAGTAAATCTTTAGAGAATATAGTGCTGCATTCAAAAGCAGTCCTTGATTGTCGCGGATGTTTGTCTAGGAGAACTGGTGCTGTTCTCACATGCGTCTGTGTTATTATTTGTTATTATTACAGAGTAGCGCCATAATACTCACTTCCTTTCTGTCTCTTCACTGGGCCCGGAAGCTCCGTTGATCGGAGTACTTTCGATCTCCATCCAAAGATCAATTCCATATTCTCTGCAGCTGTGATTGTTGGTGTTTCCAGTTCGTTTGGGTCCCAACATATAGCCGGCATCTGTGTCCGAGATTGTAGTCGCCGTTTATGTTAACATTGAGGGTGTCCTCTCTAGGTTTGACGCAAGACCTTAGAGTACTTGCGTTCAGAGACAGGTCAGGCATTATTTTGGATATCGTATAAACAGAACCCACATTACCAACCTAATGATTACGAGCACAGAGCATTCTCTAAGCCCTGCCAGGGGTTTAGCCGGACGGTGGCAGCGAAGGCATTAGCCTGAAAGCCATTTCGTGAGGGATGTCACTCCCTCCTAGGCAGGTAAGAGGATACCACAGCTGTTAGGGCGTAGCATCAATCCAAATCCGTAAATAAAATCACCAGGGTCACGCCAGGGTCACGCTCCTCTTGATTGGAGAGTCCACCGGGGCATCACCCACCCTACAGACTCCATCTATCTGTTGAGCATCCCTGTGGCTGGATACTTAGCCAACTGACAGCATCTGTTCGCCATGTAGCGAAGACGTCGTCTGGTATGAATTCCTTTTTTGATGCATGTCCTCGGTCTCTTAGACTTTAGTGCGATTTTAAGTAATTCCTTCGCTCATGCACAAATGCAATAAATGTTTCATATAAAGCAAAAAAGGCTCGGGAACGATACAATAGGTCCACAGAAACTAAAACAAGAAAAGAATGCAAGACCCCAGTAAATGATGCATACAACTTCGCTAAGTGGATGTAAACAGAGTCTAAACAGAGTTTCAATGAATTTAACAAATGATTTTGCATTTATTTTTGCAAGCCGACAAAGAAACACATTGGAAACAAAGAAGAAGTTCCACAAACGATAAGCATGCTGCAAAGCTTTGTGTTTGCAAACAAATAAGATCTTGAGGATTTTTTCTTCGTTCCATTTACCCCAAAAGTTCAGCAAGAACTGATAAAGAAATCAGAGCGTCCCAATGAACTCGCCATGCAGCAGCAGCAGCAGCAATGTAGGGAGATAAGATTTTAAATTCCCTCAATGCAAAAAATGGGGTCATATTTTAATAAATTAACCACAACCATCATGGCCATCATCTTTGTGTGGGGGGAAACGAATTGAATTCCATGCAAGGCAATGACAAAATAGTCACAACCATTGCCACATCCAGAAACTACACTTCAATTGATTAATGATGTGTTCTACAAATGGGAAGAAGATAGTTGGTTAGGTAGGTCTTCTGCTCGTTCAATCATTAACGCGAAGCAAGACAACAAGTCGTCTTCTTCTCAAGGGGGAATTTTTCAATGAAGTTTTCTTTTTGGTGTGTGGAATTTTTTGGAATTGCCTTTGGGTTTTCTTGGGGCATTAAAGTGTGCAGACTGACTGACTGACTAATGTTCCTGCTCTGAGTTTCTTTTGTTCTCTCCCAAAAGTCATTTGTCAATGTGCCCTTTTTCCCCAAACAGCCTTAGTCCAGGTATGAGGTCATTGGTTTGAAGACAAACTATTGTACTTAAAATTAATGCCAACTCCAAAGCTGGGGAGATTTTTAAAGCCCACCATTAACTAGTGACCTTAATGATGTTCGATTTTATAACCACCAACATAGCATAGTGGCTATTTAGTTATTCCGTTTGCAATACATCGAAATATCCATTTTCGACCCTACAAGGTATATATATATTTCTATATATACAAAGTATATAAATTTTGTATATATTTCGAATCGTCGTAAAATTCTAAGGAGATTTATCGATGTTCGTGTGACTGTCCGTCCGTCTGTTGTAATCACTCTACAGGCTTCAACAATTGAGATATTGAGCTGAAATTTGGCGCAGATACGTCTTATTGCTGCACGCAGGTTAGGTTGTGGAACGGGCCCAATGGGACCCTATTTGGATATAGCTCCCATATAGACCAATCTGTCGATAAAGTGTCTGAAGCCCATAAAAGCTTTAATTATTGAAACAGTGACTTATTTTAAGCCTCCCGACATCCGACCCAAATATGGTTCAGATCGGCTGCCATATAGACCGATCTGCCGGTTAAGGGTCTAAAGCCCATTAGAGCTTTATTTTTCTATCTGCCGATTTAGGGTCTGAACCCCATAAAAGCTGAATTTATTATCGGATTTCGCTGAAATTTGGAACCGTGAATTGTTTTAGGCCACTCAAAATCCGACTAAAATATGGTTTAGATCGGACTATATTTAGATATAACTGCCATATAGAACGATCTGCCTATTCTGCTGAAATTTCAGGAAGTGAGTTGTTTTAAGCCTCCCGACATCCGATACAAACATGATCCAGGACAGAATATATCGATATAGCTGTCATTCCTCTGTATAAATTTCAACAAATAAAAAGGCATTAAGTTCAGCCGAGCCGAAGTTTGGATACCCGACACCTTGGGTATATATGTAAACCCCCGTTCGTCGCAATCCGGTGATAATTGGATAACATATGCACCCAAATTCGACATGGACATTGAGTGGTCTAATAAATATCAGTCACTGTTGAATTTTGTATTTTAAATTTCAACAAAATCGGGTAATAAATAAAGCTTTTATGAGCTTCAGATCATTATTCGCCATAGAGGTCTATATGACAGCTATGTCTAAAAACAGTCCGATCTAAACCATATTTAGGTCGGATGGGGGTGGCCTAAAGCTTTTTACTGTTTCAAATTTCAGCAAAATCGGATAAAAAATAAAGCTTTTATTCTCTTCAGACCCTTTATCGGCAGACCGATCTATATGGCAGCTATATCTAAATATAGTCCGATCCAAACCATATTTGGTACGGATGTCGGGAGACCTAAAACTACCCACTGTTTGAAATTTTAGCTAAATCGGGAAATATATAAAGCGTTTACAGGCTTCAGGCCCTTTATCGGCAGATCAGTCTATATGACAGCTATATCTGAATATAGTCCGATCTGAACCATATTTTGGTCCAATGTTGAGTGGCGTAAATCGGTTAAAAAGTAACGCTTTTATGGGTTTTTAGAGCCATAATCTGGAGATCGGTCTATTTGGCAGCTATACCTAAATATAGTCCGATTTGAGCCATATTTAGGTCAGATATTAGGAGGCTTAAAATAACCCACAGTTTGAACTTTCAGTGAAATTGGGTAATAAATAAAGCTTTTATGGGCTTCAGACCCTTTATATATATGACAGCTATATATTATAAATATAGTCCGATATGTAAAGCCTAAAACTACTCACTGTTTCAAATTTCAGCGAAATCGAAATCGAAAAATAAAGCATTTATGGGCATTTATCCAAATATGGTCCGATTTGACCCGTTCAAGAACTTAACCAGAGTGCATCAAAAAGACTTATCTGTGCCAAATTTCAGCTTAATATCTCAATTTTTGAAGGCTCTAGAGTGATTACAACAGACGGACGGACAGACACACGGGCATCGTTAAATCGTCGTACGACGAGCAGAACTTTGTGGGGTCGGAAACTGATATTTCGATGTGTTGCAAACGGAATGACTAAATGAATATACCCCCTATTCTGCGGTGGTGGGTATAAAAATCATTAATTATTCATTGGCTTTTGTTGCTGATCAAAATGTTTAACTTTTGCCTTTGTCCGAGCCTAAGAGGTCACAGACCTTTGGCTGTGCTCTTTGAAAATGCCTTGGCCCACCGGTTTCGTTACAACAAAGCCCATTTGTTGTGAAGTCCTACAAGAGTGTGAAGTATGTTGTAAGTGACACCATTTACAAATGCAATATCCAACATTGCATTGCCATAAATCCAAATGCCTGAGCATAGAGCCCCCGCCCCCCTGCCCACATGGTGTGTGGTTTCTTGTTGCCAGTTTCCCATCTCACACTCCGCTTGCAATACTTGCTGTCACATTGCCTTTGCAACATCTCAAAGTTACAGCAAAACTTTGAAGTCAAGCGGCGTTTTGTCAATAAATCTAAAGGTTTCCTTTAACCAAAAGAATATCAAGTATCCGTGCTCAGCACGACTTCCTCACAGTGAAGTTGAAAATGCAACAAAAATACCAACAGTTACCACAAAACAAAACTCAATGAAATCAAAAGAAAAGAGTTATGCATATTTTATGTAAACACAAGGAATTGATTACCAATGGAATTTTTAGCCAAAACTATTCAACAAGATGTAATTGCGATTACAAAAGAAAAGATATATAGCAACAAGTTGGACGAAAACGGAAATATTCATGGAAGAGTAACAAATTGAAGCAAAAAAAAAATTAAATACACTGGAAAAATTTTGTCCCTATCTTTAAGATTCGAGCCAAATATAAGCAAACTTAATTCAAATATGGTCAATTTTCCAATTTTTTAAGAAAACATTGCCGTTGGTGAAAAATAATTCCTTAAAAAAAAAAGGATTTTTTATTATATTGTGGGTTAAAGTTAAGGTTTTAACTTTATTATCAAAGACAAAAATCTAAAACGAAGGTCAACATATCGTTGAAAGTTAGGAAATTGACCTTGGAACAAGACAACAGTGAAACGTAGGTTAAAGTGCAAAAAATAATAATTGGACAGTCATCTATGAAGTAAAATGTGAATCAATCAGCGATCAAAATTTTAAAGATATGACCATGTCTATTGGTAATTAAGAAATTTAATTTAAAGATGGGTTCTTTATCTTAAAATTTTGGTTCTTTGGCTCGTTTTCATCGCTAAAATCCTAAGAGTAAGGAGAAATCTTAAATCTTGGGACAACTTTTTTTTCAGTGTAGTTAAAAAATGATGTGGAAAAGCGCAAAGTTGGGCCGTTGGTGAACTTTAAGAGGCTCAGTCAAACCATAGACGGTTTTTTTCATTCAGAAATATAAACTCCAGAGAATTATTGACGTCCTTATACCATTATGTCTTAGCCATTCAAGCATTTCTTTTATTGCAAGGATCTTCACTTGGTACACACGGAATCGGAAAACTTTTCGATATAGTCAGTCCCAAATTTTCAGAGTACAATGCAAAGCTAACATGTTCATCGAGTCGGGAACCATTTGAACAGAAGTCTACGAACAGAAGCCTACGATTCCGGCTGTGTATTGAACAGTAGACGAATTGTTGAAGCGCCGTCCAATGGACCACAACGCCATTTAGTACTACATATAGATCTGACATTTGCAGCATTCAGCCAGTGCATGACACGTAGTTGAAATCCCCAAATTTTGCCAATATCCCTCTTGCATCTATAAAAGGCTAGAAATGTCTTTCCAGACCTTTCAAAAATTTTGGACTTTAAGTTCATTTATATGCCCATCAAAATAACCAGAAATTTTACATCTCTCCTCCCAAGGAGAAATTTGCTACCGTGGGTGCCTTGAATCTCCTTGCAACAGGTTTGCTGTTCTCGAGACAAATGCGTTTTAGGAATCATCGCCATAAGACAAGTATCTATCATCTCCTTTAGAGACTTTAGCATAAAGAATGACAGGCTTATAGGTAGACAAAATTTTGCTTTGTTGTGGTACGGTTTTCCAGCTTTTGGAATAACAAGTAAAAAGGTTAAAAAGGCAGGGCCGAACTTTAGATAACCACCACCTCGGGTATGCATACCACCTTTCGTCATAGTCCGATGCATAATTTATGCCCCATAGCTGCTATATCGATATATAGTCCGATTTGGACCAAATTCGGTACGGCCATTGAGTGGTCTAAAAAGTGCAAGTCATTGTTCAATCTTGTAGAAAAAAATATTGGACTTTTTGGTAGTTATATTCAAATATATTCGACACAGATCTCGAAAAGCATATTCGACACAGATGTCGAAAAGCCTAACATAAGTAACTGTATGAACCGATCTGAGCCAAATTTAAGAGAATGTCGAAGAGGCGAAACACAATTGAGTGCCCCAAATTTAAAGCACAAGAAGAAGAACAACGTGTCTTTCGTCTGGTGATACATCATGAGGTCCTGGCGATTTAGAGGAGTCGAAAATTCTGATTGACGAATGAATTCCTAACTCTGACAAAATTTCTTAATTAGTCCCCCATGAACGAAAATTAGCGAAATTCTTTTTCAGTGCCACGTTGTTTTTGAATAGTTTATTTCAAGAATTCCATACATATCCAAAGAACGTGAAATCCTTCCTTAGACCAACCAGTTCTGTGGACCAGCATGGCGGTCTATTCCTGGTAATGAAGTTCGGTCTATTTTCTTTAATATAAGTCTCCAGATTGCATCTTATAATGTACTAGCTGGTGTGATTCGCTATACTTTATTTGTTTATCATATATTACAGACCCCTCTTGGAATAACCCTATTCTAAACATGAATGTATGATTCGTAGTTTACCATCCAAGTTTCTTAAATTTTGGGTGTTTTTTCTGAGTCGGGCGGCTTCTAGAAACTTGGTGTCAAAAATTAATATCAGATTCGTACTTCACTTCTAATGAACTTTTAGTTACATATTTTTTTGCGTCCCCGTGACCCCGAATTTGAAAGCCAAATGTTTACTCAAAACCCGAATACCATTCTCCCTTTTCCTTTTGGGAGCTTTTAGGTGAGGGGAGTTTCGAAGTTAGTATTTTGTGCAGTGGTGCCCCTGATATTTGGTGCTAAATTTTTATATCAAATTCATATTCGATTCTCAAATGCCTTTCATTTGAGTTCAATACACGAATATTGTGAAACATGTGCTGACATATGGAGTGCTGGCATGCTGGAAGGCTGTGGAGAAGAATACACGAACCAGGGAACTTCGAAAGGTCCAGAGACTGGCCTAAGTCGGGATCGCGGGGACGTTAAGATCAACACTGTCTGGAGGCGATGCTGAATATACAACCTGTTGAGGTCGATATTCAGGGATTTGTCGCTAATATAGCGCTGAGCGGTAGGCTGAGTGAACTTGGTATGCTGAGAGAAGGCGGATACGGCAACTGCTCCATTCCCGATACAGGGGGTATGATCTAAAGGCAGAGGTCTGTTCTTTTTCCCGCACATTTTGGTGCTCTAGTAAATAAAAAGGTGGCCGCTCTTCAACACGTGTCTTTTGTCGAACTGCTATAGTAGAAGAGATGGCCAGTGCGGAAACGGTGGCGAGGTGAGAGTCTGTGGATGGATGTCGGATTGTCAGAATACTCTGGCCAGATGTTGACCAGAAGGGGTCACTGAGTATAATTATTGAAATCATTGTGCGTTAGGTTATATGGCCGCACGCATGGGAGTTACTCGTTATGACTACTGCGGACGCTGTCTTCACGAGGAGGAGTAGATGAACGAATGTCTGCCCTGCTCATGTCTGGGTCCACAGGGGCACAGGCTTTGCATCATAAGCAAGTGGTTCTTTCCGATCTCGGTGAACTTGGAGATGTTTCTCTGGGGAGTGTCCCCAGATGCACAGAAAAAAATCAATAAAAAATTTTAATTAAAAATGTTATTGAAAACCAAATCGTTTTCAATAAAAAAATAAATTAATTAATTAAATCATTATTATACCCTCCGCCGTAGGATGGGGCTGTACTAATTTCATCACATCGTCCGTAGCACATCGAAATGTTGATCTGAGACTGAACTAAGTAGATATATTTTGATCGTCTTGACATTCTAAGTCGATTTTGTCCTGCCCGTCTGCCGAAAGTACGCTAACTAAAGTAAGAATAAAGCTAGACGCTTGATATTATGCATGAATAAATCACATGAGTGTAGGTCGGTTGGAATAGTAAATGGGCTATATCGGCCACATAAACTGATCACGGATGTTGACTTCTTGAGCATCTAGAGGGCGCAATTCTTATCCGATTTGTCTCAAATATTGCATGAAGTGATTTGTTATGACTTCCAAAAACTGTGCCGAGCATGGTTCCAATCGGTTAATAACCTGATATATAACTCCCATATAAACCAATCTCCTGATTATGTTTTTGTGCCTCCAGAGGGCATATACGATTTAGCTCAAATTTTGTACAACGACTTCTTCTCCTTCAACAAACTTCCCAAATAAGGTCTGAATCGGTCCCCTGATATAGCTCCCATATAAACAGCTCGCCCGATTTGAATTTTTGAGCCCCTGACAGCCGCAATTTTTCTCCGATTCGGCTGAAATTTTGCACATAGTGTTCTGTTATGAGTTTCAACTTTTGTGCTAAATACGTTTCGAATCGGTATAAACCCTGATATAGCTCCCATATAATCCGATCTCCCGATTTGACCTCTTGAGCCCCTGGAAGCCGCAAAAAATTAAAATTATGCCCTTCAACTAAACTTATTTTGTATAAATTTTTAGCAGAATCCGAACATAGCATGCTTTTACTTGTTTTCAATTACAATCGTGATTGAAATTTTTGCAGTTTTTAACTAAAAATTTAATTGATTCAATTAGTTTTTTATTTCAACCTGAAAGAATTTTCAATCACAATCGTGATTGAAATTTTAAAATTTTCAATTAAAAAATTAATTGAATCAATCATTTTATCAATTCAATCGAAAGATGTTAGAATTACAGTTTCTTTTATAATGTATGCTATGAGTCTTCAAGTGATTTTACTTAAGCACCATATTACATATCGTGCCCAACGATATAAAAGGACCATACTTCCAACATTCCAAAATGCCATACGTCCCACATTTCGGCAAACATGTAGCAATCCCAAGGCAACCGTTTGTACGAACTGGATTTCAAAAATAAGTTTCAAACAATTTCAATAAGTTTCTTAATTGAAACAATTAAAATAATTTATTGAAAATTTCGAGAAATTTCAATAACTTATTTAGTGCGTACAATTAAAAAATTAATTCCAAATTTCAATATTTTCTTAACACGCAATTGCTTTAATTGATTTTTTTTTCAATTATTTCTTCGAAAAACGATGATTGATTTTAAAATTAGCAGTTTTAATTAATAAATTAATTCGGTCAATTAATTTCGAGAATGAAACCGGTTGTAATTTTTTCTGTGTGCGTGCATAAGACGGGCTTATTCGACGAGATACGCGATGAAATTTTTAACATATCTTCGCAGACGCGAAAACCAATTCTTGACACTCGGCGAGTCAATACTCCAGGTAGCACTAGCATTGTGGAGTAATGGATAGGCGCTTGCGCTTCTAGTCGTATATTTGTTAAATTTTTCATGTCTCCTCATCTCCCTGGTTACCCTTCAGATCGGAGCAGGAGGAAGGGTGTTTCATACTAATATTTTGCACCGGACTAACCTGCGAAAGAACTCAAGTTTTGGGGTGAGTAACCCATTCTATCTACAATAAATAAACCCAAGTTTTATATATTTCTTAGCGGTCTGTTTTTCCGTTTGGGGGGAGGTGTGGCCCTGCTGAGACGTGGCGAACAATTTTGTTTTTATCAGGGAAGGCCTATGGTCTAGGCAAAGGGCAGACATGCGAAGATTGGTCAGTTGGACTGTTCTTGTCCTCAAGATCCAAAATAGACATCATCGTCAGAAGACTCTGTAGAACAGTCTTGTGGAATTTTGTACAGCCACTTCATTTTGTACAGGTTTCAGTAGCAGACAACATGTCACCGCAGCTTTTGGATCTTTGAGATTCTCTCTAAGCCTTCTCTCGGGCTTTAGATCTACTACCGTACTGGAAAAAGACCCAGACCACCAACCGCTTAGAGAATAATACTGTTCGAGTTATACTAAGAGGAGGCCACCGTAGCGCAGGAGTTAGCACGTCCGCCTTTGACGCTGAACTCCTGGGTTCGAATCATGACAAGAACATTAGAAAACAATTTTCAGCGTTGGTTGTCCCCTCCTAATGCTGACGACATATGTGAGGTACTTTGCCATGTAAAATCTTCTCTCCAAACAGGTGTCACTCTGCGGCATGCCGTTCGGACTCGGCTACAAAAAGAAGGCCCCTTATCATTTAGCTTAAACTTAAACGGATCGGACAGCACTCAGTGATATGTGAGAAGTTTGCCCCCTTTCGTTAGGGAATGTTCATGGGCAAATTCGCTTTTGCAATCCTTAGTGGATGTAAAATTTTCTTGCAAATAGAGACGAGGCGCAGAGATCGACCAACACAACGGTTCAATCTGCCGTTTTGCTAATTTACCGTTGGTCTGGATACTTTTTTGCTTTTTTGAAAACGTTGGTTCAAAAATTATCCCTTATCTTATAATCAAACGTAAGCCTTAATTGGTCTTCAATTATTTACAAATTTCATGGGATTTTTCTTCTTTTAAACACAATCCTTATCTTGTCATTTTCTAATTGAATTTCTATTGCCAGAAAGACATTTAAATTGTGATTTTCTCTAGGAGATTACCATTATTATGAAATTTTATCAAATTAACCAAAAGCACAGAGAATGGCATGAAGCGTTGCTTCCTCTGTGTGTGTGTGTGTGTGTAAATGCAGCCCAAGACATGGGAATTGCTTATTTTCCGCATAGTTTGAGTGATTCCTTTGGACAACAACAATTCATTTGAGCTGCTATTCAAAACTAAGCAACTGTCTAAATGTGGAGAAATCACTGTCTGCTGTATACCCTCGAAAAACGAATGCTTAGGTTAGGACATTTTTGCAAACTGTAAGCTATCAACCATCACTACTTCTGAGCCACTGGCTGGAGTGACTAAATGACCAACAACAAGTTTTAACGGTTCCTGCAAACAGGCCTTCGAGTAATTTGGGCCAATACAGAGCAGGCCAATGATGCTATGAAGCGTAGAACAGCGTAAACAAGAATGCCAAAAGTCGTGTGCTCACATAGCCGCCTGTTGTTCTTACTGCCCAGACAGCCATACACAAACATGGCATATGCCTCTCATGATAATGATGATGGCGATGGAGCTGGTAATGTTGGGTGGAAGACCACCTTGCCGATTGGCCTGTTGCTACAAACTTCCCACTCTTGCCATTTACAGATGAATCTCAGTGAATGGCAAGACTGACATCAAAGATGATGATCGTCATCATGACATTGTTATGACCATATGACTGTTGCGTGTCTTGTGATTCGGTCCATTCATCATATCCATTATGGCATGACGGCGTTGCACGCAAGCCACAAAAAAATTCACAACTATTTGTCATATGGCAAATAAATATGTGCTGAAAAAAATAATTAATTTTTTTGTAAAAAAAAGTTGATATGTTTCCATTACCTTCAATGTAACCGGTTTTCTAGATCACTGAAGCTCTTTGTGTAATAATCATTTAGGAACAATGTTGCTACAATGTTTATGCAATGCCTCCATAAATTTTATTCTAATTTTATATGGCCCAGCTGAGATTATGTTCCGATATATTTTTCTCGCTTATCGCACCAAGACCATCATTGTGCTATCTATGCTTATGGAACACAAAACGCGAGACGCGTTTCTTGGGGACGGCAATGGCATAAAATGTAGTAAAGTGCTGCCTTTCTTGATATCAGCGGAAAGGAAAATCATAAATTGTATGCAATTTGAAGTCTGCAACAAAACAGTGATGTTGGCATAGCCAAGAACAAACGGGTTTAAGGAGTATTCTGTACAAATTAGATAATGTTGGTTCTTCAGACAAAATTCATAGAATATTGAAATTGAGTACTTTGGAATATGGAAAAATATTTGCTCTTCCTGGCTGGAAAGGAAAAATTAGCTGACCAAAGATAATCCATAAATGAAGTACTAATTCCGCGAAGTTAACAAAAGTTATGGCCCACGGCAGCCATTCTAAGAAGCTCAAGTCGATAATAAAGAATCGAAACGGATAAGCCTTCGAAAGGAATAGAAATCCAAAGGAAAACTTCTTCGGATTGCTGGTAAGATACAAACACAGGGTTTCTTCTTCAACGTACACGCAAATTGGCCCACCCTAATATCTATGGATTGCAGGTCCCATGGAATGGATAAAGAGATTCTTTAATTCTTCTTCTTACAAAACCCTAGGTAATATCTGTGGTCAAAACAGTTATATTTTAAACTGAACGGCCGTAGTACAGTGGTTTAGTGTCAAATCGTGCAGTGAATGCGATTTCTATAAATGCGCCTTTTATGGTCCCAAATTAGGGATATAGGTATATATTGCAGCTTTCGTAATCTGATCCTGACCAAACTCGGTGCGGTTGTCGAGGGGTCTCTCGCTGAGCCAAATTTCAGTGAAATTGGGTAATAAATGTGTATTTTAGATGTCCAAGACCTTGAATCGAGAGATCGGTATATGTGGCAGCTACATCCATTCGATTTGGCTAACATTTTTCACAACGACTTCTCCTTCTCCCGAATTTATTTATTGAGTCCATATAGGTCTACCCTGAAATTTTGCAAAATGACATCTACTATGGTCTCCATCATCCAACCAAGTATGGCCCGAATCGGTCCATAACCCTTAAACATAGTTCCAATAGCAAAACAATTTCTATCAATTATCCTTGGTTTGCTTAGAAAGAGATAGCGGGCAAAGAACTAGACGAATGATATCCATGGTGAAGGGTACAGAAGATTCAGCCTGGCCGAACTTAGCACGCTGTTACTTGTTCAAGATGGCTGGCGGACATTCCAATTAAAGATATAAGGGAATAATAGAATACAAATCTGGCAGCAAATATCAGGTCTGCCCCATCCCTTACAATCCTCTCCAGTGGCTATATGTAGTAATAGCAGACTGTGCGCTGGTCCCATTCCCTTTTAAACAGACCCGTCCCATTCTCTTTGCACAGACTGTACTGTGGAGGTGAAAGTAAGGCGAAAACAGGGAAGTGACTAAAGGTCATGTCAACCTCCCCATAAAGCCTAGGCATAGCGTTACAAATAAACAACTGTGCAATTTTTTTTGATGTTCACGAAGGGGTTTGATGTCCGTGAAGATAAAGTTAACTTTAACTAGCAGAGACACAAACCCATTCAATTAGCAGCACACTGTTACGAGCTTAGCAGAGCTATGCTAACAATTTAACAGAAAAGATCTAGAAATAAAATCAAGAAAAATAATGAAAAAATTCATAAGAAACGACAACAAGAGCACTAAAAGGACCACAAACATTGCGAATTTTGTAAAAAACTATCTAACAAAGTAATAAATGCATAAGAAACAAATCTTCAACACCAAAAAGTCCAAAGCGAAAAGTAGAAAAACTAAGAGGGGTGCCGGGTATCCACTTATAGTGAAGGAAGCTCTTGATGCCTAGGATCTAAATCAAAAAGCAAAATATGCAAAAAGCCGCCAGTATTTGAGATAATTGGCATTTAAAGTTAAAGTTAGAATTAACAGAATGGCCCACTGTGCAAAAACTAAGAGGGGTGCAGGGTACCCACTTATAGTGAAGGAAGCTCTTGATGCCTAGGATCTAAATCAAAAAGCAAAATATGCAAAAAGCCGCCAGTATTTGAGATAATTGCCATTTAAAGTTAAAGTTAGAATTAACAGAATGGCCCACTGTGCAAAAACTAAGAGGGGTGCAGGGTACCCACTTATAGTGAAGGAAGCTCTTGATGCCTAGGATCTAAATCAAAAAGCAAAATATGCAAAAAGCCGCCAGTATTTGAGATAATTGCCATTTAAAGTTAAAGTTAGAATTAACAGAATGGCCCACTGTGCAAAAACTAAGAGGGGTGCAGGGTACCCACTTATAGTGAAGGAAGCTCTTGATGCCTAGGATCTAAATCAAAAAGCAAAATATGCAAAAAGCCGCCAGTATTTGAGATAATTGGCATTTAAAGTTAAAGTTAGAATTAACAGAATGGCCCACTGTGCAAAAACTAAGAGGGGTGCAGGGTACCCACTTATAGTGAAGGAAGCTCTTGATGCCTAGGATCTAAATCAAAAAGCAAAATATGCAAAAAGCCGCCAGTATTTGAGATAATTGCCATTTAAAGTTAAAGTTAGAATTAACAGAATGACCCACAAAAATTAATATTTTATCACATTTTCTTATATATCATATATATGTTATTTTGTATAACATTTTTCTATTCGTGCTTATAAGGCCGGTATGATTTAAAATACTATTTAATATATATTATCACATATAGTTCATTTGATTGTTAATAAAAATTTAAAGCAACTTAAGCTTATTAATTTCGGTTAAATTAGTGTTTATTAATGTTAAGGTACTATTAAATGTAGCTTATTACTAGAAAACTTTTTAAACACTAAAAAGATAACATATGTATATGATTTTGCCTATTTGTCGTTGATTCAAGAAATGAACAAAAAGTTGATGTTTCCCAATTAAATACATACTCAGAAATTCTAAAATTACAATATAATTAAAGCTAATTTTATAGATTAGATGTGTGGAAAATTTAGCTTTGCTACATTTTTTTATCAACACATAATTAAAACTATTAATATTTATAGTACGTAATATAGTCATTTAAAATGACTCCCACCAAAAATTTAGAGATCTCTGATTTCTAGAACGATTGCTTTTAGGGTTGTAAATATATCCCTCTAAATAGTTCTAATGCTTAAGCTATGGCCAGAACCCATGTTACTTAGTTTATGTTTTTTCGCAGCTATTTCAATATTGATTGGAATCATTAAAATCTATCATTTTAAAGTAACCTAGTTCTTTGAGTGTCGGCATAGTTCACATTGAAACGGTTTGATTTGGGGTTCGGTGTAATAATATTCTAAACATCCTGAACATATTGGACGCTTGCATGAAGTACAGATGTTTTCAGGTTGTAAAGATGCACCGCAATGCAAACAAATTTGCTGCATATCGTCTGCATTTTCTATGAGAACATTTCTGATATGGTTTCTAAATTGTTTTGGGTCTAAACTCGCCATTTGTGTTTTGTTTACTATTGATTCCACGAAGTAACTTATAAAGACGCCACAATTGAAATTATCTTTTTGATGTGGGTGTTCTATAACAAGTCGCGTCCAGGACGAATCTTGAATTTTTTGTTGGAAAGTTTTAAATATAGTATCTCCTTCGTTTGCTATGCTTGGTGCTGGGTTCAAATAAGAGAATTCTTTCGTATTGACATTAAGATATACCAAGGTAAAGTGAGAGCAATGTAAAATTGGGATAAATATTTGTTCATGTGAGTTGATCGGAATTGTGGTTTCTTCGGAACCATAGAAAAAATTGTAACCTTCTTCACAGGTGGTTGCGTGTGCCCTCGGAGGTACCATTGATACTATTGTTATTGAAATAAATGTGTCTACTATTGAATTGTATAGCTCTTCTCGCCCTTCAATGCTTTTAAATTCAACAACATCTAATTCTGAAATTAATGGGAAATTATTGCCTAATTTTTCGTGGACATTTTGGAACTTCAAAACCACAAACCTCCTTTTACGTTTAATATTCCTAGGCAAATTAATAAAATGTTGTGTCATTACAGTGCAGCATAGTTTTTTATTAAAAATTACTTTTTTCTTTTTGGGTGTTCGTTTCCAAACGTCCTCTTCCAATTCTATATTATTTTTAACTGTCTGTTTAGGAATAATCTTCCCTTTTAAAAACGCTTCATCTATTTCGGCTTGCTTTGCTCTCACGTAAGTAAGGGATTTACGGACGTACTCTGTTGCGCGTATATTAGCGCCGCCATCTAAATTAACATTTTTTACCAAATTGAAATAACCTTCAGCCGGGCTATTGGCAACGCTTGTCCTTGTCTTGTCTACAAAACTGCCCATTAAATTCGTCCAAAGTGGTGCGTACGGAACATATTTGTCTAACATAACATCAGCAAGTTTTGGACAATAAAACTTATTTGGAATAAGTCCGTCTTTGGTATCTTTCCTAGCTCTTACATTTTTTAAAATGATTTTTCCTCTTCTGTAGAAAGGACTCCGTTTAAACAACGCGTTCGGCACTTTTAAATTATTCTTTTCGCTTGCCACAAATTCTGTATTTGATACCAAATTTTTAATTTTTTTTAAAGAATTATGAGATTGCTTTACCTCTTCGGTATAATTCTTATTAACACATATAATAAATACATTCTGTAGCCAAGCGTAAAATTCCTTTAAATTACTGGTATTTACTGCAACGCTTAGTTGCCATTTAAAGAAATGAAAAACTTCAACTTCTACTTGGAGTTTTTTTAAATCTTGCACGACTATTTTCATGAAATGCGCACAGCATATTTGGACTATTACAAACTTAGGTCTATGCTTCTTCCAACAAGACCAATAGCAATTTGTTAAATAGCTCTCCATGGTGCATATATTTTTTTTCCCTGTTAAAAACACCTAAAATAGCATTTATAAGGGCTAAACTCCAGTCGGTGCAAAATCTAGGAGCAAGAGGCCAGGGAATATTATTTTCTTTGCAAAAAATCTTAATTGACAAAAGCCAGCGCTCCACATCTGCGCTGAAATGGCTACACATAAACCCCTCTGCAATTGGAAATAATATTCCGTGATGTTTTCCGGTGCTCGGTATGTGTAATACCATTGCATATAAAAAAACCCGTTTGGTTTCTTTGTCAAATTTTTTTAATACACTTCCAGTTGCATCCAAAAAAATTGTATTACGGCTCAGTTTTAAAAAATATTTTTTGTTTACGGACGCCATTTCTAACTGCTGCTTAGAATAGAGGTAAACTTCTTGTGGAAGTTTTACTGATTGAATAAAATCTTTCCAATTTTTGTCCCTACTCATTTTAACCAGGTCAACAAAATTATCTTTGTCTCTATCAAGTGATCGCATCTCCTCTGCTTTTAACTTTCTTGCTGCTTCCTTTGATAAGATTTCTTGGTTGTTCCCTACATTAGTTAGATGTTTTGATCGGGCGCACAATTTTATGTCGCGCCAATTTGAAGCCCTCAAAGTTCTAATTTCTTGTCTGGCCAATAATCTTCGAACACCTCTTAATTGATGTTTTTTTATTTTTGTTGTATGAATTGTTTCCTCTTTTGTGGAGAAAACTAATATTGAAAGAGGTGTTTTACAGCTATTTATCTCAAATTTATATTTATTACATCCATCTTTTTCGTATACACACCGTGCGTACAAATTTAATTTCGATTGTTTTTTGCACCAATTGTGGTTAGAAAAATTAATGCAACATACGTTATTAATAATTTTAAACTTTTGGCGCACTAAGTCCTCCAAAAATTTTAATTTTTGTTTATAAAAATAACTTTTAAAGACTTGTTCATCGTCTGTTGAAAAATGCAATTCTCCGTATGGTTTGTATGGCCCGCACTTTAACTCCTTTTTTGACTTCTTTATCAACTTAACCTCTCTGTTGGGCATTTTGCTACACTTTTGCCTTTTTCTGACCACTTTATGCTCATCCAGTTTACTTTCCGACCTTGTGGTGATATCTATAGTTTTTTTGGTCGAACAAAGCTCGATTTCGTTGTCGAAATTTATTGATGAATTATTATAAAATTCACCAGTTCCAAAAACTATATTCTCTAATGTATTAATATCAATTTCAGCTGTCGATGGAATTGAATTAAAATGTAAAGAATCGAAGAGCAGAGAATCGTCCAGCGGTTGTTGTTCACCAGCAATGTTTCCAGAAATATCCAAACATACAACATCTGTATTTTCATCAACTTTTATAGGTTGTTCGGTAAAAGCTCTGGATAGAGGTTCCATATGAACTATCTGGATACTTGCTGCCGTAGATAAATAAAATGGGATTTCTGATTTCTGCTTGCAATCGAGTTCAGGCATAACAGCCGTTTCAAGCAAAAGGTCTTTGTTTTGATGTACATTTTCGTTAATTGTACTTAAATTCTCTTCGAATTTTTCCAAATCATCTAATTTCCATGAACTTCAGTAGAATGGAAAGCCTAGAATTCAATGTGCATACAAAAATTATAAGATAAAAATATGTATAGTTTACATTTTATATATAGAAATCTATGTTTTTACTTACGTTCAGGTTTTCGCTTTTCCTATCGACTATGCGATTTTTGGCCGCAGTTGATTCGAAGCTTTTTTCTTGGTTTAATTGCATAACTGATAAAATTTCAGTATAATAAGAAAATAAGTTTTTAATTTGGCAGTATTTTTCAATTTTTTTAAGAAGTTCTTTGAAGGAATCACATCCAAATTCCTGCAATTTTAAGAATAATTTTCTTAAACAAGCTGTAGGTGTTTTTTTTTCTTTATTTTAACAAACGGAATGCTGGAAAATATTGTAATACTTTGTTTAAATTTAAATTAAATTGAAAAAAAAAAAAATAAAAAATAACATTTTAAATAAGTAAGTACGGACTAAAGCCAAACAAAGCCAACCTTTCGAGGTGATCAATATATCGATGGCTTAATATGAAAAGGGCCTAACTCAATTTTTTGTTACTTGACAGGAAAAAGAAAAAACTAGACTTTCACATTTTTTGAAATCGTTATAAATTTGTTATTTGCAATTGTATCTACCTGAACTTTGGAGACAAGCTTAATCTGACATTTGTTTTTCAAAACAAATAAAAAAACGTAACTGGAAGGAAAAATCTTGTTATACCTTTTTTTGAAATCGTAATAAATCCGTTTTATGCAATTGTATCTGTCTGAAATTTTGAGGCAAGCATCGATATATTTACATATATGCTGGCTAAATAGAAATGGAAACTGATTTCTGTTAAAATCAGCAATCGCACAAAATTGCGTTATGGACGCTTATTCGAATGGAGGCCACCGTGGCGCAGAGATGAGCATGTCCGCCGATGACTCTATACGCCTGCGTTCGAATCCTGGCAAGAAAATAAAAAAAAAAAACAAGTAAAAAGGCGCTAAGTTCGGCCGGGCCGAACTTTGGATACCCACCACCTCGGGTATATATCTTAACCACCTTTAATCAAATCCGGTGAAAATTGTATACCTTATGTCCCATAGCAATTAAATATCGAAATAAGTTCCGATTTGGACCAAATACTAATAAGAACAAGTCATTGTTCAATTGTGTATAACAAAATATTGGTCTTTTTTTTCATATACAACATGGATGTCGAAAAGCCTAACATTATTCAATGTGTCAAATTTCGGTTAAATCGGATTATAAATGCGTCTTTTTTGGGACCAAGACTTTAAATCGAGATATCGGTCTATATAGCAGCTATATGCAAATCTTCATCGATCTAGACCAAATTGCAGAAATATATGGAGTGGCTTAACTTAACTCTCTGTCCCAAATTTCGGCAACATTGGATAATAAATGCCACTTTTATGGGTCCAAAACATTAAATCGAGATCGGTCCACATGGCAGCTATATCCAACTATCAACCGATCTTAGTGAAATTGAAGACGGATGCCGAAGGGCTTAACATAACTCACTGTCCCAAGTTTCAGCAAAATCGGATAATAAATGTGGCTTTTATTGGCATAAGACCCTAAGTCGGCGGATCGGTCTATATGGGGGCTATATCAAGATATAGTCCGATATAGCCCATCTTCGAACTTAACCTGCTTATGGACAAAAGAAGAATCTGTGCAAAGTTTCAGCTCAATATCTCTATTTTTGAAGACTGTAGCGTGATTTGAACAGACGGACGGACAGACGACGGACATGTGTAGATCGTCTTAGATATAAATGAATTAATGAATTAGTATCACCGAAACGTAAAATCGGGTGGAGCCGCCAAAAAACCCACTTCACTGGATGTACCTACAACTCTTGTAAACACGTAGAAGACCCTTTCGGATGAATAATATATACAACGTATGAATTCCCTGATGCAATTTTATTACTAATCTATTGGGGCTACAAATAATTTTTTTTAAGAATGCATTTTTGACATATTTGGGAAAAAGATTGTGGAAATACGAAAAAACTGGTTAAACCTAAGATATATATAGCACCTATATTGAAATGTGATCTAATGTCAGTGAAATTTCTCACACATTTTTGAAACATCAAGAGTAAAATCTTTTGTGCAGATTAAGATTGTAGAACACAAGTTTAGATAAAAAGCAAAAATTGTGATAAAATACAATTTAATTACATTTTGAAGTTCATAACTGGCCGAAAAGTGACTATCGTAAAGCAACTTTTATCAGAAACATAATGACAAAAAAAAAAACACAAACAGACAAACGAAAATGACAAAATCGAGTCAGTTATTCAAACGAGTCAGATCAGTATATGTTTGAAAACTTCTACTTTTTGACATAGTTAACAAGTTACAAAATACACTGACTAACTTTTGGGAAGGCTAAAAACACCTCATAACAAAATTAAAATATTTTCTAACATTCCACAAAATTTATTTTTTTAACTATTTCCACTTGTAATAAAAACATTAAACTTACCGCAGCTCGGAAACGAGCATAAGCTCTCTTTTTCTGGCGGGAACATGCAAGGATTGATCTTTTACCAAATACCAGTTTACACTTTTTAACTTTTTCAAAAAAGTCATCCATTAATGAATTATCATCACTCCGACTGGTAAAGTCTCTCAAAGACACGGTCTTAGTTTCTTTTAAATTTAAATAAAATAATTTAGCCAAAAAACCAAAAACACTTTTTGCTCTTCCATTTTTTCACTTGCAAATTTTACTCTTGATCATTTGAATATCACATACAGAATGACCGTTGACATCTTGTAACAATTAGACAAAACCCTTTTTTATGTCCCTAATGATGTAGACATTTCACATCAATTCATGGAAATGACAGCGAGAAAGAAAACAACAAGGAAAAACCCCAATTTAAAGGATATCGATCATATATTCAATTTTTCTTATTGAACATATACATATGCAGATTTATGAATATGGTAATTGCAAAGACGAAAATGAAATTATCGTGGGCGTCGCGGAATATTGAATAACAAAAACAATTTTCATTTTTTAACCCTTCCTACGCACAAAGGGTCAAGAAGAACATCGAAAGGAACGAAAAAGTGTGCATGTGTGTAATTGTTGTTGTAATGTGTTATTAATGTTGTAAACAACATTCTGTGTGTGCTGATTTTGGGTTTTCTACCTAGTTTTGGCGTCTCTTGATAATGAAGTTATGATCGCTGCCAATAACAGCATGTAAGGAACAATCGTATGGGACCCAATAATGATATTAATGTGGGTGCCGCCAGGTATCCGACAAACATTTATTCATTAAAACTCTAAAAATTAAAACAATCAGAACGAAAAATCCAATTTAAAGGAATTCTTAGGGCATAGTAGCGAATATATAGGAAGAATTGGAGAATTTCTTTCTACAACCATGGACAAATAAATGGTACGACAAATGTAAATATATAATATGCATAAATATAACTCAGGCAACATCCACGCAAAACTTTAAATTTGTTTTTAAACCAATAAAGTTCCTAATGTCTTTACATTGATTTGTCTATGGAACAACACAGTTATTAACACAACAAACAAAAACAAAAATTTTACATATTTGATACAAAAAAAATTTACTAAAACACATGTATGCATTTAGTTTGAAAAAAAAAAAATACGAAAGCTATAGCACTTCGAAAATTCTGTGATGTTTCTGCTTTTTTATTCAAATCCTAGGCATCAAGAGCTTCCTTCACTATAAGTGGATACCCTGCACCCCTCTTAGTTTTTGCACAGTGGGCCATTCTGTTAATTCTAACTTTAACTTTAAATGGCAATTATCTCAAATACTGGCGGCTTTTTGCATATTTTGCTTTTTGATTTAGATCCTAGGCATCAAGAGCTTCCTTCACTATAAGTGGGTACCCTGCACCCCTCTTAGTTTTTGCACAGTGGGCCATTCTGTTAATTCTAACATTAACTTTAAATGGCAATTATCTCAAATACTGGCGGCTTTTTGCATATTTTGCTTTTTGATTTAGATCCTAGGCATCAAGAGCTTCCTTCACTATAAGTGGGTACCCTGCACCCCTCTTAGTTTTTGCACAGTGGGCCATTCTGTTAATTCTAACTTTAACTTTAAATGGCAATTATCTCAAATACTGGCGGCTTTTTGCATATTTTGCTTTTTGATTTAGATCCTAGGCATCAAGAGCTTCCTTCACTATAAGTGGGTACCCTGCACCCCTCTTAGTTTTTGCACAGTGGGCCATTCTGTTAATTCTAACTTTAACTTTAAATGCCAATTATCTCAAATACTGGCGGCTTTTTGCATATTTTGCTTTTTGATTTAGATCCTAGGCATCAAGAGCTTCCTTCACTATAAGTGGGTACCCTGCACCCCTCTTAGTTTTTGCACAGTGGGCCATTCTGTTAATTCTAACTTTAACTTTAAATGCCAATTATCTCAAATACTGGCGGCTTTTTGCATATTTTGCTTTTTGATTTAGATCCTAGGCATCAAGAGCTTCCTTCACTATAAGTGGGTACCCTGCACCCCTCTTAGTTTTTGCACAGTGGGCCATTCTGTTAATTCTAACTTTAACTTTAAATGGCAATTATCTCAAATACTGGCGGCTTTTTGCATATTTTGCTTTTTGATTTAGATCCTAGGCATCAAGAGCTTCCTTCACTATAAGTGGGTACCCTGCACCCCTCTTAGTTTTTGCACAGTGGGCCATTCTGTTAATTCTAACTTTAACTTTAAATGGCAATTATCTCAAATACTGGCGGCTTTTTGCATATTTTGCTTTTTGATTTAGATCCTAGGCATCAAGAGCTTCCTTCACTATAAGTGGGTACCCTGCACCCCTCTTAGTTTTTGCACAGTGGGCCATTCTGTTAATTCTAACTTTAACTTTAAATGCCAATTATCTCAAATACTGGCGGCTTTTTGCATATTTTGCTTTTTGATTTAGATCCTAGGCATCAAGAGCTTCCTTCACTATAAGTGGATACCCGGCACCCCTCTTAGTTTTTCTACTTTTCGCTTTGGACTTTTTGGTGTTGAAGATTTGTTTCTTATGCATTTATTACTTTGTTAGATAGTTTTTTACAAAATTCGCAATGTTTGTGGTCCTTTTAGTGCTCTTGTTGTCGTTTCTTATGAATTTTTTCATTATTTTTCTTGATTTTATTTCTAGATCTTTTCTGTTAAATTGTTAGCATAGCTCTGCTAAGCTCGTAACAGTGTGCTGCTAATTGAATGGGTTTGTGTCTCTGCTAGTTAAAGTTAACTTTATCTTCACGGACATGGGGTTTGAACCCAACGTTCGGCGTCATAGGCGGACATGCTAACCTCAGCACCACGGCGACCTTCATATATACTACAACTGGTTGTAAACTCATCATCGCCTCCAGATCCGCCTGCGGTGTGGATCTTAATGAATCCGTTATGCCGATGTAGGCCAGTCCTTGTACCTTCCGAAGTTCCTTGGCCCGTGTGCTCTTCTCCACAGCCTTCCATCATACCAGTGCTCCTTATGTCGGCACTAGCCTTACAATGGCAATGTAAATCCAGTATACGATCTTCGGGCAAACTCCCCACTTCCTGCCAAAGATCCTTTTGCAGGAGTAGAAGGCGAACATAGCGTTTCGGCACTTTTCCTCCGCATTCCTTTTCCAGTAAAGTTTCGAATCGAGGACATGGCCTAGGTATTTTGCCTCCCGTGACAATTGCAGAGTGGCCCCGTCCAGAGATTAGAGTCAGAAATCCGTCTTCCTTGGGTTGGTCCTCAGTCCATTTCCATAAGCTCGCTGATCGTCGACAGAAATCTGAATCAATAGAACGACGTCGACCGCATATGCGATTATTTTTACACCATCTCCTACATATCTCCTAGATATTTTATGTTTTTAAGTCAGCTACTGCCCACATTCGATGTGCGAAGAAGAATGCTTTATTTTCTCAAGAATTACTGACAGTTCAGTAAAATTCTGGATGGCATTCCTTCAAGAGCCACTATCTCCCCATCTCATAAAGGCTGAAAGATCATTACTTAAAATGCTTATATCACCTCAATGTTTGATGTTTTTAAGTCCACTTTTTCTTTGCTCTATCACCTCACGGTTTGAAGCCTTTTTTGTTTCCCCAAGAATTTTGAAAGGCGTTAAATTGCTGCCGAACTTTGGATACCCACCACCTCGGGTATATACGTAAACAACCTTTCGTCAAAATCCGGTGAAAAATGCATACCATATGCCCCATAGCAGCTATATCGAAATATCTTCCGATTTAGACCAAATACTAAAAAGTAGAAGTCATTGTTCAACTGTGTATAACAAAATATTGATCTTTTTAGTAGATATATCTAAAAATAAATCGATCTGAACCGTATACGACACGAATGTCGAAAAGACTAACATAAGTCACTGTGTCAAATTTCAGTGAAATCGGATTATAAATGCGCCTTTTATGGGGCCAAGACTTTAAATTGAGATATCGGTCTATATGGCAGCTATATCTAAATCTGGACCGATTTGGGCAAAGTTGCAGAAAAATGTCAAAGAGCCTTCCACAACTCACTGTCCCAAATTTCGGCGACATCGGACAAAAAATGCGCCTTTTTGGGGCCAAAACCTTAAATCGAGAGATCGGTCTATATGGCAACTTTATGCAAATCTTGATCGATCTAGGCCAAATTGCAGAAATATGTCGAGGGGCTTAAATTAACTCACTGTCCCAAATTTCGGCGACATCGGGCAAAAAATGCGCCTTTTATGGGCCCAAAACCTTAAATCAAGAGATCGGTCTATATGACAGCTATATCCAAATCTGGACAGATCTGGGTCAAATTGAAAAAGAATATCGAAGTTCCCAACACAACTCACTTTCCCAAATTTCGGCGACATCGGACAAAAAATGCGCCTTTTATAAGCTCAAAAACGTAAATCGAGATATCGGTCTACATGGCAGCTGTATCGAAATCTGCACTGATCTGAGCCAAATTGCACAAGGATGTCGAAGGCCCAACACAACACATTGTCCCAAATTTTGGCAAAATCAGACAATAAATGCGCCTTTTATGGCCCAATCTGGGCCAAATTAAAGAAAGATGTCGTGGTCGAACGCAACTCACTGTCCCAAATTTCAGCAAAATCGGTTAATAAATTTGGCTTTTATGGGCCTAAGACCCAACATCTATAAATCTATATGGCAGCTATATCCAAACCTGTATTGATCTGGACCAAATTGCAGAAGGCTGTCAAAGGACCTAACACAACTCACTGTCCCCAATTTCATAATAATTGTGGCTTTCATGGGCCCTAAAACCCTAAATCGGCGGATCGGTCTATATGGGGGCTATATCAAGATCAGGCAGGTTAAGTTCGAAGATGGGCGATATAGCTTATGGACAAAAAAAGAATATGTGCAAAGTCAGTATCTATATTTTTAAAGACTGTAGCGTGATTTCTACAGACAGACGGACGGACATGGCTAGATCGTCTTAGATTTTTACACTGGTCAAGAATATATATACTTTATAGGGTCGCAAATGGATATTTCGATGTGTTGCAAACGGAACGACAAAATCAATATACCCCTTCCTCGATATTAATATTATATCCGCCAATCCTATAACAAAATGTACAACTTAAAATATGTGAAGAAGGCTATTTGTTTTCCCCAAAAATGTGTAATGAATTCAGATCAATGTTCCTCCTAGAGCCATTTACCTGTCTATCTTATTATAGATAGTAACTTAAAATGCTTGTATCACCCCAATATTTGAGGTTAATAAGTCAACTACAGCGGTCAAAAAAAGTATTCATCATTAGCAAAATTGATAATAAATTCACTTATTTTGGGTAATTGAAGAAAATTTAAAGTAAACAAATAATGCAGTTTTATGCAATAGTTTATTTTTCGTAATATGTTTTAAAATAAATTCAAAAAATAAATTTAATTAGCGCAAAAAATGCAATTTTATATAATAACACCAAAAACAGAACAAAAAAAGTATTCATCATTGATGTGCTATCATCAAAGTCAAATTCAAATATTATTTGGGAATCCCCCTTTTCTGTTTTATTTAGTAAAGGAGGCTTTGCCCTTGACAGCAAATATTTAATTTCATTGAAAATATAGTTTTTGTCAAAATGGGTCGTAAGCAAAACGAGGTTTCTGATGAGGTAAAAGTTTTGATAATAAAACACCACAGGAATGGTTTAACTCAAAAAACTATCAGTGAAATATTAAATAGACCACGATCTACTATACAATCCATCATCAGAAAGTGGACAGAAACGAAAACTGTTGACAATAAACCAAGATCTGGTCGACCAAAAGCACTTTCAGTTGGAGATGTGCGTTGGCTAGTGCGGCAAGTTCAGAAAACTCCGAAGACAAATGCGACCATTCTTCGTAAAAACACTATGGAATATTTAGGGAAGGAAGTTACTACACAAACAATTCGAAATACACTCAAAAGGCATAGTTACAGAGGAAGAACTGCACATAAGAAGCCCTTTATAAATAAAATAAACCGAGTGAAAAGGCTAAACTTCGCAAAAATGTATGTAAAACAGCCCGAATCATTTTGGAAAACAGTCATTTTTGCAGACGAGAGCAAGTTTAATCTTTTTGGGTGCGATGGAAAGGTCATAGTGTACAGAAAACCAAATACAGAGCTTGAAGAACGAAACACAGTTGCTACTGTAAAACATGGTGGAGGTGGTTTAATGGTTTGGGGGTGTATGGCGGCTTCAGGAGCGGGAAATCTTGAAATTATTAATGGAGTAATGGATCATAAGTATTACATTGACATTTTAAAGAGGAATTTAAAAGATAGTACTGTAAAACTTGGGCTTGGTAATAACTTTCAATATTATCAAGATAATGACCCCAAACATTCTGGTTTAAATACCAAGATGTGGATGCTGTATAACTGCCCCAAAGTCATTAAAACTCCTCCTCAAAGTCCCGACTTGAACCCAATTGAACATCTTTGGGAACATCTCGAACGCAAATTGAGAACGCGCAATTTTTCGAGCAAGAGTCAAATGCAACAGGTGATAATGGAGGAATGGACTAATATAGACCAAAATATAACCGCTAAATTAGTCCAATCGATGTCAAACCGTTTAAAAGAAGTTATAAGACGCGGTGGTCGAATAACAAAGTATTAATTTTTTTAAATTATGTTATTTATTTTTTTGTTTTTTTGCAATGATGAATACTTTTTTTGTTTAATTTTTTGTGTTCAGCTGTAAAATGGCCCTTTTTGTTCCAATAAATACTATTTTTTTCTTTAAAAACAATGAAATTGTGTACATATATATCACACAAGCACTACTGCATCATTAGTTTAATATGTTTTTATTCCAATTGTCTTTTGTAGACTTATTAAAAAAAAAACATTGAATGATGAATACTTTTTTTGACCGCTGTATGTCTCTTATTTGGACAATTTCCAAAGCAAATCTCCATTATGTAAACTCAAGTTATAGGCTTTTACATACCAAATTTCGAATATTGACCAATTGCTTGTATACTAGTACTTGTCTCTAGTCTAAGCAGCCTCGGTTTGGCTGTCTTGGCTAAGTGGTGCAGTTGGATCTCTTCTCTTTCGTGCTACTCTGGAAATGCACATACCTGTGGGCCTTAACATGTGGGCGGTTAAACACTTACTATCTACTCTGTTTTTTTATCTCTTAGTCTCTTAATCACATCCTAAGACTGGTCTGTGGACTAACGCTTCTTTCTCTGTGTTTCCACCTTATTATAACGGGTCAAAGTTTTTCCCGAGCTTACTCAACTTTATGGTGGGCTACCCATTCAACATAAAGGCAAACCTGAACAGCTGTTCGAGAAACTTCTCCTAAACTAAACCACCTAAAAAACTCGATGAATATCGATAACTTATGGTCAACAGCTGACTGCTGTTTATGTTGACAAAAAGGAGTCGCAATCTATTTAGTTTACTCAAAGGTGGGAGACTCTTTTTCGTCGGTGTTCCGTATCCAGCTACAACAGAAGTGAAGTGAGTATCAGATATCCCTTTGGAAGGTTATTGAAATAACATTTTTATACCATCTTAGTAACATCCTAAATTTTCAGTTTCCTATTCCGATAGCCATTTGGCCTATGCCTTTTGAGAAAGAAGTTCGTTATCCCACAAACTAAACGCCTTTTTTTCTAAATTAGCAAGAAAATAGAAACTGTCAACACTTTATAAAAGTGCAGCTTTTATATCCATAAAGGCGAAAACTCTTCAGATTTTCTCAACAACAAAGAAAACAAAACAAAATGCAATGCAAACGTTGAAACGTCGTTTTGCCTTAGAACAAGGTAGGAAAAAAGAAAAATTACAAAATTACATAGACACCGGCAGGGGAAACCAAGAGGAAAATTATATGGTGCAGCACATATCTCAGTGCATGACAGGCCAGTGTAAATGTCTAACTACAGTTGGCTGGACAGTGTAGATAGAATAGTAATTGTTGGTTGCGGTGGTGGGGTTTGGACAACCATTTAGCATTGGATTAATCGTAGCGATTTATCGCACAATTTTCAAAAAGGAAAACATATAATTTATTGATAATTTTTTTTAGCTAAAGTTAGTAGAATGCTATGAAAAAATTTACTAAAGTCATCATTCAACCCATATGCCAAAGGAGATGTACATGTCTCCTTTATTCTGAAAGTTTTCCTTTTTTTGTCGTTTCCTCAATTTATCAATTGATTTGCTACAATTATGTTCATTTAAATTATCATACATTTTTAAGTTTTTTATGCAGATGAGTTATATGGCATCTTGCATTTGGGCAGTTGCAATAAAACATGACACTATCTCATTTGTTTCAGAGATAACGCGATTTTGGCACCTGCCTGAATCCTTCCAACACCGTCAAACTGTTCCATAATTATGGCAAGCCGCCTGGATGACCATAGCGTCGCCAGCACATTTGAGTGCTTGGTATGCATATCGTTCGGTTACTTAATTATTATGCTCATGTTTGTCTAGCAGTTCTTCTTGGCATCCATCTGGGAACAGTGCTGCGACATTAAATGGCAATATGTTGAAAAAATTTTAAATCTCAATGGCTAATAAATGAAAATATAAAAAAAAAACATATCTTAGACAGAGTTGAAAAACCTTCCACATAAGCTCAAGTCATTTCGGACCCACCATAGCAGTGGCATAATTTGTCCAATTGTTGTCTAAATGTTTGTAGACTGCCACTACAATCAAATGCCGACCATTTCGCTTCACTGTGCAACGTAACCCCATGCAGTGCAAATAAATAAAAACAAATCTCACCATGCCACAACAGTTTCCTGTAGATCTGTTTCTAGATCTCGGAAGGCTTGTTGCCGTTGTTGTTCTTAGTGTGTTGCCTTCCAAAAAGAACTTGTTCTACGACTACTCTTCCTTTACTAAATAGATTTCATGGTTATTATTGAAACTATAGAAAATGTTTTCCTTTTTTTTCATATTTTTATTACTCTATGCTGTAGTCTTTTCTGATGGAAAATTTAGGTACATGCAAAACGGTTTTGACACTCAAATACTTGGTTTGTTGTCAAAAGACTTGGAGTAGGCGCTCTAAATTATGAAGCTGGCATTATTATTATGCTCTATTTAAGATAACTCCAGCTGGGAGTAGTCTTATGTGGACAACTCTTAATCTCCCATGGTATTTCAAGATTCTTGGGAAGGAAAACATCTATACGACCAAAGGTTTGATTTTGAGGCATGGTGGTAGAATTAGACAAGACCCCGTATTATAGTTGTAAGCTAGAAAAACAATTCTCATGTTAAACAGCCAAAGCTTGTCAATGACTATGGTCTTATAAATGTATAAAAAAAAAAATCGTATACCGCAAGATGAGCCATTAATAAGAAAAGGTTTCAATAAGTAAATGTAATGTAATATTTGAATCCTACTCCTTGTAATCTACATCTTGACACACCAGAGGGCAGTCATAGACCACCAACCATCCATGTAAATGGTAAAGATGCAAAGGGTAACTGTAACTACCCATTACGCTATGTTGGATGACTAACTAAAAAATAGGCCTGCACTTCGAATTCCAGTTTCTTAAACTAGAAAACTAATTTCAAATCGTAATCATAACTTAAAATGCTCATATATAACCTTAATAGTTACTATTCAAAACTCCACTTCTTCCGCTTAGGAACAGGGGATACTTTTCTCATATCAATGAGCGCAGTCCGATTGAAGTTTAAGCTCTATAAAAAGAGGCCTACTTTTTTATGCAAAGTCCGAACGGAGCGCGGCATAGCGACACCACTTGGTAGAGAAGTTTTAACATGGCAGGATACCTCACAAATATAGCCATCATTAGTAAGGGGATAACTATCGCTGAACATTTTGTTGATGTTCATACTAACGTCAGCGTCATGGTGGCCTCATAAACTAGAAAACTAATATCATGTAGAAGGCGGATATTTCAAATCTTAAAATATTTTTATCACCTGAATGTTTGCTGTTCATTAATTCAATTTGTCCATCAT